>NC_041387.1:103127136-103175247 GCF_002162155.2 Triticum dicoccoides | reverse complement strand
CCCGCAACTCTCACTGTTCATCCAGAGAGGCAGCATCGATCGGTTTCACTTAGCAGCAGTAGCGAAGGAATCGATCGCTCGGGTTCAGTTAGAGCCCAACGCCTTGCTCGGGTTCAGTTAGAGCCAACGCCTCGCACACACGTGCGTATGTGTACGAGAGAAACGCGCATCGCTCGGCCTCCGACCACCCACCGTAACCGGGAACTCCCTGAAATTTTCCTCGCCCTCGCTTCTACAACGGTTTTTTCCGTCATGGACAGCCCAAAGAATGCCATGCAGCTGCATCTCCGGCCCGCCCAGGACGAAAAACCCATTTTTTGTCATGATTTTTTGTCATAGAAGTAGGAGCCCACCACATCTATGATGATACCGGGTTTTGTCACAATTATCGTCATAGAAGTGTCATATGTATGACAGGAAAAAAAATCGTTCGGCCCAAAATGTCACGGATGTGTCTTTTTTTGTAGTACAACCAGATTTGAACCTTAGGCAAAGACGTTGGTTGGAGGTGATCTCAGATTATGATCTAGGGATTACTTACACTCCAGGCAAAGCCAATGTTATGGATGATGTGCTAAGTCGTAAATCCTATTGCAACAATCTCATGTTGCAGCAGGGCCAACCACTTCTCCATGAGGAAGTCTGTAAGCTTAACCTTCACATTGCTCCTCACGGATTCCTTTCTACCTTGGTGGCTAAACCTGACCTTCAGGATCGGATTTTCGCTGCTCAAAAGAAGGACACGGGAATTTCCCGGATCAAGAGAAACATTAAGAAGGGAGTTGGTGGATGTTTCTCTATGGATGTTCACGGTGTTGTTTTCTTTGAAAATCGCTTGGTGGTTCCCAAGAATCAACATCTGCGACAATTGATTCTTAAGGAGGCGCATGAATCTCCTCTCACAATTCATCCCGGTAGTACTAAGATGTATCAGGACCTAAGCCAGAGGTTCTGGTGGACTAGGATGAAGAGAGAAATTGCTCAGTCTATTGCTAACTGTGACATTTGTCGTCACGTTAAGGCAGAGCATCAGAGACCTGTTGGCACCCTTCAGCCTTTAGCTATTCCTGAATGGAAATGGGATAAAGTTGGTATGGACTTCATCACCGGCTTTCCCAGGACCAAGAAAGGGAATAACGCTATCTTCGTAGTCGTTGATTGTCTTTCCAAAGTGGCTCACTTCCTACCTGTTCGAGAGAGTATCACTGCTAGTCAGCTCATGGACTTATATATTTCTCTAATAGTGTCACTTCATGGTGTTCCACTAGAGATCAATTCAGACTGTGGCAGTCTTTTCACTTCTCATTTCTGGGAGAGTTTCCAAACTGGCATGGGAACCCGTCTTTCCTTCAGTACCGCTTTCCACCCTCAGTCGAGTGGTCAGGTGGACAGGGTCAACCAAATTCTCGAAGACATGCTTAGAGCTTGCGTTATCTCATTCGGTATGGATTGGGAGAAATGTCTTCCTTTTACCGAGTTTGCTTATAACAATAGATCAATTCAGTCTCAAGAAAGCTCCTTTTGCGATTCTCTATGGATGAAGATTTCGAACACCGTTGAACTGGTCAGAAACCGGTGAAAGACATTCTTTGGGACGGACATGATCCAGGAGGCCGAAGAGCAAGTTCGCATCATTCGTGAAAATTTGAAAACAGCCCGGTCTCGTCAAAAGAGCGAGTATGATCGTCATCATAAGGATATGACTTATGAAGTTGGCAACAAAACTTACCTTCGGGTTACTCCTTTGAAGGGTACCCATCGTTTCGATATCAAGGGCAAGTTGGCTCCTCGTTACATTGGTCCTTTTCGCATTCTTGCTAAACGAGGAGACATTGCCTACCAGTTGGAACTACCCCCACATCTTTCTCGAGTTCATGATGTCTTCCACGTCTCTCAACTCAGGCGTTGCTTCTCGGATCCCATCCGCAGAGTGCACCACGAAACGCTTGATCTCCAAGATAACCTCACATATCGAGAGTACCCTGTTCACATTCTTGATCAAGCAAAGCGTGTCACCCGACGTCAGAACATCAAGTTCCTCAAGGTTCAGTGGTCTCATCATTCCGAGAGAGAAGCTACCTGGGAGCAAGAAGATCGTCTTTGAATGGAGTACCCCACTTTCTTTCCGTCGACCCCTGAATCTCGGGACGAGATTCTTTCAAGTGGGGGCGAGTTGTCACACCCCTAGTTCTGGTATGACCTAGACTAGCTAGTCATGTGGGCTTCATGTTTAAATTCCATTTAAATTTGAAATGGGGATTATGAAACCCTCATAATCATTTCTGGAAATGACCCAGATAAAAATTGCTCCAAAAAGGTCCAAGAAAATGTTCATGTTGCTCTCTGAAAATATTGGACAGAGATAAAAATCAAACCAATATTTTCAGGAGCTCATAAGTATTTATTTTGGGCATTTGGAATTAATGCAGTAATTATTTACTTTGGATATATATTGTTATATATATAATATTGTCCAAAAATTATGCCAGTTGTTGAGGAGCTTTGGAATAATACCACTAGCCCCTACAAAATTTGGCATAAGAAAATAAAATGGTTTAGTATTTTTTATTAAACCAAACAAATGTCAGAAAAATAGAAAAGAAAAAGAAATGGAAAAAACCTACCTGTGCTTACCTGTGGCCCAGCTCCTGTGCTGGCCCAGCACTGTGCAACCCAGTAGCAGCCCAGCCCGCCTCCTCCTATGTCTTCTTCCTCGTGCCTACTGGCACTATGCGTGTCGCGCGCGCGCTCGCCCGCGGCAACGTCTCCCGCCAGCTCCTGCTTCTCCCTCTCGTCACCTCGAATGCCCGGACGATGCCACGTGACGCCATGCACCTCTCTCACTCTCTCTCGCCCTCCCTCCTCCCCTGGTTCTTTCTCTCCCGACCCGTCCGAGCGCCACCGTCGCTGCCATTCGTCGTAGCCGTAGCCACCACGCCCCTCGAGAGCATCTGAGCCGTCCCCGAGCTCCGCCACGTCGCCCTCGTCCTCTCCGCCAAGCCACGCATCGTCGGACGCCCCGTGAAGTCATCACCGTTGCCTTCTTCACCTCCGGCCTCCGTGGATCTCCTTCGCCGCTCGCCGCCGTCAGCGCGTCCCCGAGGCTGCCAAGCTGCTCTTCCGGTCCGCTGTGAGCCCCACGTCTGTTCCCGCTCCTCTCCTGCCTCCCCGTGCTCTGTTGCCCGAAGCCGCTCGAGCCGAGCTCTGGCCGCTGCCGTGAGCTCCGCTCCGGTGAGCTCATTCGCCCCCGCAGCCTCCCGTCTGCTCCCCTGGATGCGGATGAGCCCGGGCGTGCTCTCAGACGCCGCCCCCGTGGCCCCCAACGCGGACTCCACCGTGTTCTGTCGTCGCCGGCGACGACCTCGCCGGCCTGATAGGTGGGCCCCGTTGGCCAGGTGATTAGCTTAGCACTAATCACCATTTAAGATAACCCTGACACTGACAGTGGGCCCCTGCGCCCTAATCTTTTAATTAGATTAGAAAACATCCCTGTTTAACAGTGTGTCACTGACATGTAGACCCCACACGTCAGGTTTGACCCCAGTCAGTGTTGTTGACTTGCTGACGCAAGCATGATGCAGTTATTTATTTTCTGGATTTAATTTAAATCAGGAAATTTCGGAAAATGCTATAAACTTCAAAAAATCATAGAAATTTAACCGTAGCTCAGATTGAAATAATTTATATATGAAAAATTATCAAAAAAAATCCAATCTATCCATCTGTACTAGTTTCATACATGAAAAACCAACCTAAACCTGTTGTATAGGTGAAAACATATGAATGGCATTTTGAATGTTAAGTTTGTACTTGCATTTGAACCCTTGGTTCAAATGGACTTCATTCAAACAGAATGCTAGTTGCATTAGCTCAAACAGCATCACATCTACATGCCATGTTCATGCATCATATTGTTGAATATGCTTGTGTATTGATTGCCGACATCGTTCATTCTCGATAGGTCCTGCTCTAGAGAGTGCTCGAGAGTACCTGTCCGAGGAGCAGTGCCACCCTGTTGATCTACCAGGCAAGCAAACCCCCTTGTTCATTCCGATACAATCCTACTCTCTCGCTCCTTCTCTCAGTTATTGCATTAGGACAACAGCGATTCAATTGCTACTTTGTGTTGCGGTAGTTGAACCCATTCCTATGCATGACCTGTCATTGCCACAGTAAATAGTTGAAACCCACTAGCATGTGTAGGAGTTGTTTGAAGCCATTGTTGTGTTCCTACCATGCCATGCTTGCTATTGCTTAGAGTGTGTCAGGTCTGATTCATTGGGAATGAATTGGAGTACAGTGCTATGTTCTGATGCTGAGAGTGAAGTGTGTGAACACGATTTGGTAAAGGTAGCGGTGAGAGGCCATGTAGGAGTACATGGTGGGTTGTCTCACTAGAACCGTCCTTAAGCACTGAGTTCTATGTATGTCGTCCAATGACTAGTTACTACCACACATTGGGCTCCGGGCGCTCCAAGCCCTCTCAACCTATTAACCAACTTGATCTCTGTCCAGAAGTCGCAGCTAGTTTCTGGTGTTTGTAGGTAGTGCTATTTTTCTACCAAGTGGCACCCAGCAGGGTGGGCTTGGGACAGACTGGGCATAGGTGGCACGGTGTACCAAGTGGCACCCGAATGGTGTGCTTGGGAACCTTGCTCACATCGTTTGGGGCCCTGAGTGACACCTTGGTCGGATCTCCTTGCGGATGGAACCCGAATAAGCGATAAACCTGGACTAGAGTCTTGTGTGGTTAGTCAGGTCGTGGTTGATACCCTCCCTAGGCTTCCGCTTGAAGGTTGCCGAGATACATGATGTGTACATGGCGGTAAGTGGCGAGAGCGTGTGTGAAGAAGTACACCTCTGCAGGGTTAACATGATCTATTCGAATAGTCGGGTCCGCGGATATGGACTTCTTGGATGCTTACGTGGTACATAGACAACTTGAAGTGGATACTCTAAAATGCTCAAGACAAGTGTGAGTGCTATGGATGGCCTTCTGGTAGGGAGACGGGGATGAATCCATAGTGGTGTATTGTGTGGTGATTAGTGGACTCGTGTGTGTTGTCTCACCTCAAGAAGTTTCTCGTAGTCGTAGAACATGATAGCCACTGAGTCAAAGCTGGCTTGCTGCAACTAAACCCCACATTACCTTCTTGATGCATATGCATGTATGATAGGATCTGATGTAAGTCTTGCTGAGTACCTTTGTACTCATGTTGCTTTATTTATGTTTTTGCAGCGGAGACTTCAGTCTTACTAGTTTCTGTGGACTTCGACAAGTAGCTTGTACCTCGGCTACGATCTTGATCAGATGATGTAGAAGTCAAGATCTTCAGCCTTTTTCATTTGTAGATGTCTGTACTCAGACATGTAATGCTTCCGCTTGTTCCTTGTTTGCTCTGAATGTTGGGTCATGTGACCCATGTTTGTAATAAATGCTATGATAGTTCTTCTGAGCCTTTATCTATATGAGGTGTTGAGTTATGTTGTGATGCCATGTTGTACAGCACATACTTGCATGTTATGCGTACGTGTAATGTGTATTGCTATGTGTGGGATCTGACTATCTAGTTGTTTATCCTTAGTAGCCTCTCTTACCGGGAAATGTCTCCTAGTGCTTCCACTGAGCCCTGGTAGCTTGCTACTGCTCCGGAACACTTAGGCTGGCCGGCATGTGTCCTTCTTCGTTCCTGTGTCTGTCCCTTCGGGGAAATGTCACGCGGTGTCTACCGGAGTCCTGTTAGCCTGCTACAGCCCAGATTATCTGGAGTCCTGCTAGACCAGCTGCTACAGCCCGGATTCACTCGCTGATGACCGACACGTTCGTTGCTGGGTCATGTATGCCTGTCCCTGTAAGTTAGTGCCACTTTGGGTTCACGACTAGACATGTCAGCCTGGGTTCTTTGTCATATGGATGCTAGCGACACCATCATATACGTGTGCCAAAAGGCACAAACGGTCCCGGGCATGGTAAGGCGACACCCGTGGGAATACCGTGCGTGAGGCCGCAAAGTGATATGATGTGTTACATGCTAGATCGGTGTGGCATAGAATCGGGGTCCTGACATCCTCGGACGACCCGAGGGCCAAATCCAGAAACCCCCAAGCATAAAGCTCCATCGGTAGGATCCTCACCCCTCAAGGTCACATCAAAGGTCCCAACCCCCACCTCCCATAAGCAAAGCTGCAGGCGTGTAGCAGGGCAAAGTGAAGGCTTCAACTCACGCATCAAGGCCCTGCGTAAACCTTTATTCTGTAAATCTCTTATAGTTTTTTATAATGCCTTGGTAGTTCGAATCGTACGGTTAGACGACTTAATGTTACAAGAAATAATAAAAGTGCCCTTTATGGTTTCCGGATATCCGCATTTTGTGATTTTTTTTATCCCCTTTCTAATTTTCCACTCACTCTTCGCACAGCCCGACATGAAAATATATTAACTAGTCATGAGTTTGATTTATATATCAACTCAATATCTTCAAGTCCGGCACCGCTTTTCGCTAGGTGTTCGGCGTCTCGGATATTGCACTATATGCATCTGTTCCGAAGTATGTCTTGGGTCAATAGTTGGGTTGCCCGGCTCTTGTGCTTGCCTCTTATGTTCTGCATGTTCGGCTAAGAGGGCAAAGGGAGAACCCCTGCGATTGTACTTCTAGTTTGCTCGGCCAAGTACCTTAGGAGGAAAAAGGCAAAAACTGACCGTCATAGCAAGCGCGAACTGGTCCGCGATCCGATGACGAGGTTTGACTCTAAAAATCGTTGGCGATTTCGCCATGTCACGCGAACGGTTCATCTTAACACAAACCATGTGATCAGAAAGGACAGGTTTTGATCCCCAAGTACATCACAACACACCGGGGGCTAGTCCATAGTCCCCACCGTCAAGCTCCTATGGCTAAGTGAAAGCAATAAAACCGAATAGTTTGATTGCCTAGTCCCACTCCCACACTACCGCATGCGGGTAACAAGATGTTGGCTAAGAGTAATAGTGCAGAGACAAAACACCCCTCATGATATTCACTTGGAGGCTGAAGCCGACGACTGATAGCTTTCAGAATAAACAAACGGCCTCACATGAGTCAAAATTAAATCATGACAATATAAAACAAGTCAGGCATATGCATTACAAAGCACAGGGTCCACTTGGTACAAACTTAACACAATCACTCAAATATTACATCTTTCGAACATTGGCCCTTTATCGCCCACGCGCCATTCATCACCTGTGCAAAGTACTGTTCAAGGCGATGATGCTCCTTTCCCTTGGGCATAGGACCAGTGGCCATGTCCATCGGATTAATCCTCGGCCAATGCACCATGGTCTTCGTGAATGCAAACCTTGCCCCCTTAAGGCATGCTGACCGCTTTACGGTGTTAATCCAGAGCAGCGCCTCCCAAAGCTTCTGCACAAGGCCGAAGTAGGTGTTTGGAAGGGGCTCAGTAGGCCACAGACTGACACAGAGGTCCTTCAGACATCCGATGCATCTCCATCAGCTGCTTCATTTTATCACTGAGGAGGGGAGGACACTCGGAATCCGAAAACTATGACCAGAAGAGCCGCTGCGTGGAGTCCTCCTCGAGGGTGGCATAGTGCCTCGCTGTGGCCGCCACATTCTTCAGAAGTTCGGCGAAGATGCCCGCGGAGCTTTAGACCCGCGTCAGCAGGGCGAACCTATTGCCTTCGAACACACTCTACAGTAAGTATTTCTTACCATTTGCAATTTGTGCGGCTTGGTGGAGCTCCTCCTGGATACCTCACAAGTCAGTCCTCACCTCCTGGAGCTCCTTCTCTACCTTTCCTAGCCAGGAGGATTGCTCCTCTTGCCCCTTCTCAAGGGCCTCCAGCTTCTCGGCGGCATCTTGGAGCTCCACTTGGACTTTAGTCACTCGAGCCTCATGCTGCTCAACAACAAGCTTGGCCTTCTCAAGCTCGGCCACCGCCTTCTCAGTGGTCGTCTTCTTCGCAGCCGCCTCGGCCTCAGCTTTCTTCAGGGCCTCCCTCAAGCACTCGATCTTGGCGGCAGTAGCTGGAGGATCATCAAGATAAAGGATTAGCATAGAGTTTACCTCGTGCCTCATCAAGCTGTTTGTTGACAAGGTCAATCTCTTCATCAGAAAGCTTGAGCTTCCGATCCATCTCCTCTAACGCTGCAACATTAGCAGCTGCGGCCATGGAAGATGCCTACGTCAGCAAAAGAAATGTTGGCATCATTAATCAGCCTACTGAATTTGATCCTCTGCAGTTTTCTTTGAAGTCCTTGCAGAGTCTCGGGGGCTGCTCTGTATACAGCCTACCCAAGCTAACAACTACAACCGCATTATGAGGAAATAGCATTACTTGACTTACCTCAAAGCCTGTTAGAAGGCCTTGGACATCATCATTCAGTCCGGATTGGATGGACCGAACACCATGCATAACCGCACTCATAAGAGTGTGGTGCCTGTCAATGATGGCAGAGTTGTCCACCAACTCCTCCAGCATGTCTGGCCAGCCAGCCGTCGCTCGTGTAGAGGTGTTCGGTGCTGACGTTGGCTCCCTGGCCCCTTCCCCGCAGGGAGGAGCCTAGGTTGTCGAAGGCCTTGGGGGCTCGGGAGCGGTCGACGGGTGGGGTCCGGATGGTCCGGACTCCTTTCCCGCGTCATCCAGGAGGGACGCTCCCCCTGGTCTTCGGTGACCGAGGTGTTAACCTCGGCCATTACGGCATTGGCCTCTCCCTCTGTGTTCGGAGGAGGAGGAGTCCTTCGGGACCGCACCTTCTTAACCTCTTCGGGGACCAAGGGAGGCGCGGAGTACGCCATAGACCCACTGTCTGCTAGTTCGGCGGTGGAGACGTCCCCTCCGAAGTTTGCTCGGTGGGGCGCTCATGTGGGGGCTGCAATTCAGAAGGGTTAGCCTTCAACAAAAACAAATTACTGGAAACGGGATAATAAAAATACCAACGCCTTACCTGCTGGCTAGGGGCTTGACTCTAGGTCCCTTCTGTGGGATCTCCTCAGACGCCTCAGACTCCTTGTCGGAGTTTGAGCTATCGGACAAGACTAGCTTAGGCCGGCATCGTTTCTTTGGGGCCGGAGAAGGTTGGACCTTCACAGCATCCTCGAACACCACCCTCTTTTTGGAGCGCGAGGAGGCGCTCTCCTCCTCGTCCTCATCCTCGTCCCCATCCTATACGGATGAGGCCGCAACGTCTCCGGACTGGTTGCTCGGACGAACCCTACGGCGGAGGCCCTCCCTGGCCTTCAATACTTCTTTTTTTTGCCCTTCTTGACGAGCGCCTTATAAGGCACTACGACCAGTAGTCATTCGAGTTGCTCTGATCGGGGCTCAACCGGGCCGCTGATCTTTTTGGCCTTGGCAAGCCAGCCTTGACAAATCCGCATAACAAGGTCAGGCCGAATCAAACACAGTATAAATATACGGACACTCCTCGCCGAAGAGTGTCGCTCACCCCCTTTGGGGGGTTCGTGGCGCCGAGGCCGATGTCCTTCCCCTCGACCGACCACTCCTTCTGGGGCTGGAATAGTTGGCCCTATATTTTGTCAGGAGTCGTGCCGTAGAGGTGTCGCACGGTGGCCAGATCCTCAGTCTCATGCTCCCACATAGGCTTGGCTCTCTCCTGGCAAAGGAGGAACTAGCGGTGGAGCATGATCTAGACCACGTCAACCAGCTTCGCGCCGATCTCTATTATGTTGTCGACGTGCTTCTGCAGCGCCTTCGTGTGAGTGACACACCCCCAGTCCGGGCTCTTGGTGGTCCATGAGGCCAATCTAGTAGGGTGTCTAGACTTGAATGCAGGATCGCTCCCCAGGCGGCCTCCCATGTCTCGGTGATATAAAACCACTCCTTTTGCCACATCCGGACGGTGTCAACAAAGTGGACGTCCAACCACTGGACCCGTGTTAGTTTACTAATCATGGCCAATCCACAGTCCGCATGCTCACCGCCAACCACCTTGGGCTTGACGTTGAACACCTTCAGCCATAAATTGAAGTGTGGCTGAACTCGAAGGAGTGCTTCACAGAAGACGATGAAGGTTGAGATGTGGAGGAGGGAATTGGGGGCTAGATCGTGAAATATAGCCCATAAAAAACATCAACCCCCTTACGAAGGGGTGCAGAGGAAATCCGAGCCCCCTAAGGAAATGGGGAGGAACACGACCCTTTCACCCGGCTCGGACGTGGGGATGATCTGGCCCTCTTCGGGGGCCCGATGAGCGATGTTGGCCGACAAATAGCCGGCCTCCTTCAGCTTCAAGATGTCCCCCTTGGTGACGCTGGAGGCCTCCCACTTCCCATTGGCTCCAGATCCAGCCATGGTCGAAGGAGACAAAGAGGGATTCGTTGTGGAAGCAGAGAAAAAGGGCGCTGGAGCTCTGAAGGTCTGCGTGAGCGGAAGGTGGAAGAGGGTGTGGGATGCATACTGTAGCAGCCCTCCCTTTATAGACTATTGACGGGCCTAGGATTCTTTTTTCCACGATGTTGGCTTCTCCACTTCCCAATATGCCCATGACGGTTTGTGCGGGGAGGGGACTCAAAATCATTAACCATATCCCCCGAAAAGCGGGACACAATATCCACCTCGAGGGCACGTGCCAAACGTGGCGTCGGCCTAGAGACGCGGTTCGAAAAATAGTAACTGCTCGGCATTATGGCCGGAAGCGACTCTTCGGTGTTGAGTAAAACTACCATTATAGATCCCGGACATCTCTTGGTTCCGAACATGGGTAAAACATACTGAAGAACTTGCCTCGCAAGCCGAATACTGGTCGGATGAGTGGATGTCGGATACAAGTCTTGGCGTTGGAGGCAAGTTCGGGGGCTACTGAGGGAGTCATGGACTAAGGGGTCCTCGGGGTGACGACCCATTATACATGGGTCGGACTGGTGGAGCCGTATAGTGACAGGAGATCTATGAAGCCGTGGTGTGCCCTCCAAGTCAAGAAGGCGTAGGATCTCTTTAAACCTTTATTGTAATCTATCTTCGGTAACCCTAACCCTACAGGTGACTATATAAACCGGAGGTTTTTATTCTTAGGGCTAGAGCTACATTCATCACCTCATCGCCTGAGGGTTTAGCTCATACATATCTCGAGGTAGATCAACTCTGTAAACCATATTATACATCCAATACAATCAAGAAGGACGCAGGGTATTACTTCTTCGAGAGGGCCCGAACCTGGGTAAATATTATGTTCGTTGTCCCTTGTTCCCCATCTATCCTAGATCCACAACTCGGGACCCCTTACCCCGAGGTCTGCGGGTTTTGACACCGGCAGGGTGTGTCCATGGTCAATTCACAATTAAATATTTGAGATTAGCGACTCATTGTAGGGTCTCACAAATGTGGAATGGAAACATGTAGAAGAACGCTTACAGAAATGGTTGAGCAGTTGGAAAGGCTAGTTACTCTTGGTTGGAGGATAACTAGTCTTCATCAACTCTCTCTCTCCTCACAAATATGGTCTCTGTGCTCCTATGGTCTCTATGCTCCTGCAAAGACTGGATTGTTTTAGGTCCAGATTCTTTTGGCAAGGAAACGACGAAAATAAGAAATATAGGCTGGCCTAATGGTGTGTGGTTTATAAATGGTTGTTTAAACTTCTTACTGAGGATGGTGTTTAACAATCTATGTTGCGTAATAAGTATCTAGGCCAAAAAGTTGTGTCTCAATCATGTTGGAAACCTAGCGATTTGCACTTTTGGGCTGGCCTAATGGTGGCAGAAAAGCATCTTTTCACTTTGGGTCCTTCACGATAAAGGACAGGTCGGAGATTCGTTTTTGGAAGAACTTCTGGCTAGGCAATGGTAATCATCGAGAACAATATCCAGACTTGTACGTCATTATTCGCGATAAGAATAATACTATTGTGCGGGTGCTCAGTTCATCCCTGCCAAATATTCCATTCAGGAAGGATTTGATTGGCCTCCGACTTATGTCATGGCAATGTTTTTTATCCTGATTGGATTCGATTTACCTGACTCAAGGTCGGGAGGTGTTTCACTGGAACCTCGCTACATCTGGGTCATTCTTGGATGATTCTATACCGTGCACTTATGTATTCAAATGTCCCGGTGAATAATTAGGAGGAAATTTGGAAGTCAAAGATTCCACAAAAAAAGATGAAAATATCATGTGGTATCTTCGAAGGGAAGTTGTGCTAAGCAAAGACAACCTCACACATCACAACTGGTTAGGAAGCAAGAAATGTAGTTTTTGTACTCATGACGAGACAATCAAACACCTCTTTTTCCAATGCAACCTTGCAGGTTCTACGTGGGCAGTCATCCAAATAGCATCAAATCTGTACCCGCCCACGAGTGTTGCCAATCTTTTTTATCATTGGTTGGACGATATCTCAAGTAGGTTTAAAACGCTAATAAGGATGGGGTGTATGCCTTACTATAGTCGCTTTGGTTAAGCTAGTAGAAATGATTTGCTCTTTAATGAAAAAATACTTATCATTTGCAGGTTATTTTTCATTGTACGCACTCGATTCGTATATGGACTGCGCTATAACGAGCGGAATACCAACCGTTGTTCAAGGCAATGTGTATGCGGTTGGAGCATGTGGCCAGAGAGGTTTTTTCCCAACATTGATCGCATCATAATCTCCGGATCGGTCCACCACCTCCTTCGACATAGGCATGGTGTCGGTCTTACAGGTCTCTATTGTTACCGATATGTTGTACTCCCTCCGTCTGAAAATACTTGTCATCAAAATGGATAAAAAGAGATGTATCTAGAACTAAAATAAGTCTAGATACATCCCCGTTTATCCATTATGATGATAAGTATTTCCGGACGGAGGGAGTATTTTTTTATTTTTTTATCAGACTTTTGGTGTTTGACTGTGTGCATCCTAACTATGTAGTGGCCGGATGTTGCTCATCGTGATGTGTATCCGCTTGATACTACATTTTAAGATAATAAATATGCCGTTTATCAAAAAAAATAATGCTCCGCAGGTTAGATTTTTTTGAATTGTCGGTAGGTTAGAAGTTGAGAGAGAGTGAGAGAGTATTCAAATACTGTAATTTTGTGCAGAGTGTCAATAAAAAATATGGACCACACATATTTTCCGGCAACATGAGTATTTTATTGTCAGACCCTCGCAATAAAATGTATGGACTCTACAAAAAAGATCTTCACAACCTGGAGAAGTTTAGTGGCTCTATGAAATCCGTGTACAATAGTTGAAAAATTACTAAGGTTTTGTATCGTGACATCTTTCTGTACCCTTATGCAGTGCTAGTGCATTCATGGACTTGAGTTAAGCTTTACGGGGTCCTTTTGTTTTTCGAGGGGAAGCTTTACGAGGTCATTGAGTTAAACCGTAACCCTTTTTTGCAAGGAGTTAAATTGTAACCCATGTTGAACTCGTTTGCTTCTCTAAAATCTATGAAAAGTTAACCTTCTTTTGGGTTAAAATCCAATCATTCAAAAGGTGAGCCGTGACCAGTTATGAACCTGTACCTTATGGATGAATCTATCTATATAGTGTGCAGAGATTAGTATCTATCCAATGTTAACTGACATAGTGATTGAATCCTCTGCCACCTAGGAAAACTAATTCTCAGAAGGATCAAACTGATCGGAAGTACATTAAACAAGTTATATTGAACATATAATTCACCTCATCAGTTCTTTCAAGAACACTAAAACATGTGCTAATTAACGAGTTAACGAACACAACCACCCGGGCCCCCATAGTGGAACATGCCATCGCCAAAAGTGGTAGCACGATAGCAGTTTCTGTGTGTTTCAACAATATGGAGACCAGCAGGCCATGTAGGGGGATCATAACCTCCACCACTTGTATCAACATACTGAACATTTCGAACTGTTGCCGATTCTCTTCCAGCCCATTTCCCATTGCCCATCGGAGGACTAGAACGTCCTTCATAAGACGTGGTCATTCCACCCCATGCTATAAGTGTGGCATGGCCTGACAGGGTGGTAAAAAGATCCTTTGGCCAATATCCAACCCTAGTAAGACCAATGTTATCATTTCCGTAGTACAACCACCAATCTCCATCATCTCTACTCTGCAACACAAATGTAGAGGAGAACAGTTGTATTACAAAGAGCAAAATATGTTAAAGTTCAATACCAAGTTTAAAACATTACAATAAAAAATAATCCATATGATTTAATTTGTCAAATCTTAGCTTTCTAATTCATCACGCAAGCTCTAACGAAAGGAACTCCCATGTTTTATCCAACATGTTCAGTTTATGTCCAAAACATATTCTATCTTTATATTTTGTTTAGCTAGCAGCCATTTAAAAGAAAAATCTTGGACCATAGTCTTTACGTATCATGTTGGCCATGACCAATTTTTATTAAGAAGAGAAATATTACTCATGGAATGTGTCTGCCATAGGAGGGAGGGATGTCAAAAATTTCTATAACCTATCCTCTTGGTTTAGAGGTGCCATACAATATTTTTATTGAGTTAGCCAAATGAGGCATTCATTTGAAATTACCAAGAAAGGACAGTCTAAAATGTGTGTAGAAAAAATTTAAGTAAATAATGACCTTCAAAAATATACTAAATATTTATCTAAATTCATTGCACTGACTGTACTAGTCGCAATGGCCCAAACAAATGAACAATAGCACACACATTCCGTGAATTAGCAGCCAAAGAAATCCCTCAAAAGAAGCCAAATATATTCCTCTTAGAAAAAGAAGGCGATTTTTTTTTGGCAGCTCAAGTTTGAAGTAGAAGCATTTTTCTATCAGCACTAGTGCTACATAGGTAGAAAATGCTACCAGGAGCAAAGCCTTTCTACAACATGAGTACATTTTATTTGAACAGTGGGTTGTCTGAATCATACCTTATATATCTTGAGTGAGATTCTTGTTTGCCCATGTGGTAGCTCTAGGCTATCTCCGGGCGTAATAGGAGCCCCATTTACAGGCACAAAGCCTAGACAATTCAAGTTATAGCATCCGGTCTCATCCTCCCCATCAGCCTACCAGTAAATTTACAACATTATACACATATTAAACACACACATTTAAGTAGACATGGAGCAGATTTAGTGCAGTACCGTCCAAAATACGAAAAAAATGTGTTTTGCTATCACCATAGATGTCTGGATTGACCTGTTACGGAAATTAGTTAATTTCTTGCTGCTAATAGTGATTGCATATGTTAAAGTTGTGATAATATATATTATTCCGAACCTCCCATCCAGACATAATTTTGTTGACGTTGTCGCTTTCACCATTTCCTTTATTTATTACCCAGATTTGGGCTGAACTTGATTCACCCTTAACCAAGTTTGGAAAACCATAGACATCAAAAGTGGCCATAGCACCAGTATATTGGTTTCCAGCGGCTTGGTACGATTCATATGCTGCAAGCTGCATATAATCACTTTTAAATTAGTTTAACCTGGGTGCATGCACATATATTGATAAATTTAACTTGTACTCCTCCTCCATCCGGAATTTCTCATCGAAGAAATAGATGTATCTAGACATATTTTAGTTTTAGATCTATCCATTTCCGCGACAAGTAATTCCCGATGGAGGTAGTATTTTGTAGGCCCAACCTTTATGAATAGGAATATAAAGTTGTAAGAAATTTCGAATCCATGTATCCAAAACTATATCACAACAAAATTGAATTGACCAAAAAACTATTATGTACAACTTTATTTTACGATATGAAAAGGAGTTTTGCTTCAGTATACCCCCTTAAAAGTTTGCACGAATCTTAAGTTATTTAAAAAGGCTATCACCATATTACCTTGCAGATTAAACATATTGAATAGATTGATTTGGATAAAAAGACTATATTATCCTCTTTTTTGTTGAAGTGATACCTTCTAATCTTCACCTTTAATCTGCATCAAAATCCGTAAACTTTTGTAGGGGTGTGTACCGAAGCAAAGTTCTATGAAAAATCCAAAAATCCCCAAAAGGGCTTAAACTAAAGCAACATAATATGATATTAACTTTAAAGAAATTGTACAGATTTGACCAGAAATAGGGGCCATACATATGCCGCAAGTAAATGCTCGATACACGTTTGGTGCAAAAAGACCGATATGAGTCACTGTAGGATGCATCTATAGTACATATAATCTTCTTGGTATGACATGTGTTATGTAAATCTGCATACCCATGAAGAAAATTTGTACAAAAAAATAAGTAAGAGAAATAGAAGCTTACATGCACAACTTGTCTCGGTCTTGGCCGGATTGACATCATTTCAGCATCTAACAGTTGGGAGCTACTGTTCAAGGATAAAATTCCTCTGTGTTGTAGTACCTTCCTAGGATATTCATCATAGCTTGGTGTTGTGGAGACATGATGCACAAAAACAACAAACATTAGTGGAAAAAAGGACACAAGATGCGCCATTTTCGGACAAAGAAGTACCACCATGTTTGAGATAGAGTATACCACTAAAATAACAAGTAGAAATAAGAAAATGTTGTGCGTAGAGGGAACTTAAACACAAGGCAGATATGCGTACCTGCTTTGTTAGGAAGATAATAATTATATAATATTTGCCTATTTAATATGTAATATCTTCCAATAATGAAATAGATATATGGGGCTAAAATAATCATTACATATCTTCTTTTAAGAAACACACAAATTTACTGTTTGATATAAACATTAGAATCCAATGTGCATAAGATATCCTTGCATATCTTTTAATCAAGGAATATATTTATATACATGATCTCTACTCCTAATGAAGGAGTCCGTACATTGTTTCGTTCGCTCGCTCCATCTAACGAAGCCTCCACACCCTCCCTGATATTTTCCGCCGCTAATTCCGTCGTATCCCATCCGGCTCAAAATTTGCGATCCCAACTTTTCTTATGTAGCGATCCCAACTTTCCTAAAGCCCACCCCTTCACGTTTCCTTTTTTCTGAAACTCTAGCTACGATGCCCATGTCAATCTCTCTCGCATCGGCAGAGATCCCGTCGTATCCCATCTCGCTCAACAATTACGATTTGTTTTCGGATGTAGCGATCCCAACTTTTCTAAAGCCCTCTAGCCATGATGCTCCATCTCTATCTCCCTCGCAACGGAGCAGACTGTTGGATTCCCGTCGATGGCCGAGGATGGCAGCTATGGTGGCGAGGAGGTGGCAAGGCGGAGTGGCCGTGTAGCATGCGGTGAGGGCAAGTCGTCGAGGGCAGGCTCGTCGGCATCAACCTCGACTTTGGCGGCGGCGGGAGAGGCTCACGGCTTAAATTTCATGGTGCTGGTTGCCTTGCCAAGCTAGGCACGCGCCCGCGGTCGTGTGGCAGATCCTAGGATGGAACGCTGCTCCTCCGGGTGGTTGCGCTGGTAGCAGCGCAGTCTGCTGCGCCAACATTACATAACCGCATCAGCCCAGTTGCTTCCGAATAGAACCTTGGTGTACCTCGTCGAGGCATGTGGTCTACCGCGGTCTCACTGGCGTCCAGGACAGCGCCCTTGGAGCACCTCGTCGAGGCCTGTGTTCTGCCATGGTGGTGGTGGTGCGAAGTCAGCGTGGTCAAGGTGACATGGGCCGTGTTGGACCCGGCATACGACGGGCTGTGTTCATCCAGCGGGGCAAGGTGAGGCGACTCCGGCAACTTCACAGGAGCCGTGATGTTCCACGGTGACGAGGGTGGCAAAGACAATGAGCCTGCAACGGCTGCCGCTTCAGGGGTGAGACTAATCTGTTGTCCTGGATCTCTTTGACAAGTTTCTGTTCTCCACAAAACGTGAATGTCTCATCCTGTGATTGACCAACACACAGAACAAAAAAAGAATTAGATTGCTGGACCATGAGATAAATTGAGATTAAGAGTAACTCCAACGGGGCGACCAAAGGGACGCGCGTTTTGTCCGCTTTTTATACGTTTGGGTCGGCCAGGCGGACGTGCGCGACCGCATTTTAAAATGGGTCAGCTTGACCGCTCAACGGGAAGGCCGACCCAAATGTGCCAGCGTGGAAAAAAACAAATTGCACGAAATAAACATAATTAAACATAAAGTGGTCGGTCAAACGCCGGCCAAAGTCCACCTAAATCTAATAAACATTAAATAAAACATTAAAAAAAGTCTGCGCCCGCCTGCTGCCGCCCCGCACGCTGCCCTTGACGTCGTCGGCCTTGCCCTTGCCCTTGCCCTCGACGCCGTCGTCAGTGAGGTCGATGAAGACCGGAGCAGGGCCAGCCCACCCGAACGCCGCCTGGTACGCTGTCAGGACAGCCTCCTCCGGCGTCTGCTGGGGCGGCGGCATTGCGGCAAGCCGCGCGCGCTCCTCCTCCTCCTCCTCCTCGAGCCGGAGCTCCTCCGCGTCGTGTTGGAGCATGGCGTCGTAGCGCATCTGCTCCTGGCGGATCTAGTGCTCCTTCCATCACTCGAGGTGGGCCGCCTCCTCCTCCGGCGTGGCGGCGAAGTGGACGGGAGGCGCGCTGACTCACTCGCGGTACTGGCCCGTCCACGAGTAGGCCTCCTCCGCCCAAGTGGGTGGAGGCGGGGAGCGCTTACCCGACGGCTCCGGCTCCGGCTCCGGCTCCGGCTTCGGCTGGACGGGCGGCGACGATGGAGGTGGCGGCACGAAGAGCGGGGAGTGGACGGAGTCCCCCGCCGCCGACAGGGCAAGGGCTTGCTCCAGCCCATCCCAGTGCGCGTCCTCGTCGATGCGGCTAGCCTCCAGCGCGTGCTGCAGGGCCTCCTCGAAGGCGGCTTGGTACTCCGCCTCCGCCTCCATGTCCTCCGGCTCTACCTCCGGGGGCAGCGGTGGGAACGGCGGCGGGACGGCGGCGACACTCGAGCGTCGTTGCTCCTCGTGTTCGAGGGCGAACCAAGCCTCCCAGTTGGGAGAGTCGGCGGCGTACTCGGGCAGCCGATGTTGCTCCGCGTGAGCAGCGCGCGGCGCTGGCGCACCTTGTCGTCGTGGGCCCGCTGGGTCCGCGGAACCGCCGGCACCGGGATCCGGTTTGGATCCAAATGCCAATGGTGCGGCAGCGTATGTCGGGGTAGGGAAGGGGCTGCCTGTACTCCCAGTGCCACCGCGCTTGGTGCACCGGGATGTGCAGGCACCGGCGTTCAGGGCGAAAACGCGCCGGCAGTGGAGGGGGAGGGGGAGGGGGAGCACGGGACGACGAGGCGCCGGGGGTGCCCTTGCCCTTGCCCTTGCTGCTGCCGAAGAGGCCCATAGGCGCGCTAGGGTTTGCGGTCGCCGGCGAGGAAGCAAAGGGAGTGGTGGGAGGGGGGGCAGATGTGGACGGGAGAAGCGGATGAGGCCGACCCCGCCGCACACGTGGTTAAAAAAAGACGCGCGCACTAGCTAACGCGTGGGCCCGCTATCGGTGGTCGTCATAAATAAGACGACCGGTGGCGGTTGGGTGGCCGCCAGATGGGGACGCGGCGGACGGCGAGGAGACGCGCGGCGCGTCCGCTTCCGCGCCAACGCATTCCAGGCGCAAATTTGAACCGGAAATGCGTCGGCGTGGACGCGACGCGGACATGATTTGGGTTTGGGTCGGCGCGGACGCGCCGACCCAAATGAACGTGGGCGGATCAAATGGGTCGCCCCTTGGAGTTGCTCTAAAGCTCCTGTTAGTGGTTATTAGTAAATCTCTCCTCTGTTGTAAGCTGCATGCTGCCGTGCGGAGGAATCGAGAGGAGCAAGGGGATCGAGAGGGGAAAGGAAATACAGGGCACCTGGTCGCCGGGTGGCCGCCGTGCCACCGAGCAGCAGAGGGAGCCACCGTCCACCAAGCAGGAGCATAAGTCGCCCGGGTGTAGAGGGAGGCACGGGGCAGCCGGCCTTCGAGCAACAACTGGAGCCGCCGGACGGCCGAGCAGCAGCGGGATTCACTGGGGTAGAGAGCAGGAAGCTACCGGACCGTCGAGCCGTCGGGCAGCTGCGGGAACTGCTGGGCCTGCGAGCAGCAGCAGTGGCCACTGGGCCGCTGAGCTACAGCGCTGCTTGGTGTTCCTAGGGAGTAGGACGAGCTGCAGGTTCAGTACGAAGAGACAGGGTCGAACCAGGTAGATTATACATAGAAATTGCAAAACTGCTATAGGGGCACAAATGTCATTCCATGTTGATTTTCTGAATTAAAATAATTAAGAACTCATTAGAATACAGATTAAGGCAAATGATCAAAAGATAGAAGAAAAACGGGGCTCCTAAATAAAGCAGGGCAAATCATCTAATCACGAAGTAAAGTGTGGTAAATTATCCAATCTCCCGTTTCATCGATGGCAAGGTCAGCACTCTTATGTATCCTGTTGTACACCACTTTTCCTGCAGTTCTATAATGTCGATGCGCTCTCCAGGGCGGCTAAGGCGCTCGCCGTGACCCAACAGAGATCCGACCTTTGTGGGCTGGTTTCGATGCACGGAAATCTCAGCGCATGCCGGTGGCACCAGACAATTCCCCCATCATGGAACACACGGGCATCCACACCCCGACCGATATTCTGCCATCGTCTTGTCCTCCGTCAGCCCCAAGTACTACGTTGTCATACTCTCCTTCGTCGATAAGGATTTCTTTTTGAAACGGAGGCAAAAGATTTACCTTGTATATTAAATAAGGAGGAAAGAGAGTTTGTTACAACACACATCCAAGTTACGGCATGACAATTATTCTCGCAATAAAAAAGACCCTAGTTTCTTTGCCCCAGCTTGATCCAAAGGTTTGCCTCGTCTTCAATGATGCTGAGCAAGATTTACGGAGGTGCGCTCTTTTGCCTGAACATTCTTGCGTTGCGCTCATTCCAGATGACCCATGACACTAGCATGGTAATCGATGTCTTTGCTTTTCTGTCGGTGGTGCCCGTGGTGCATGTGCTCGCCCATCAGGCATGAACGGAGTCAAACAGGTGCCATGTGGACGTGTCCATGTCGTGGATGCGAAATTTCTGAATAGCCATGTTTCAGAGCCTGAGAGCCCTGGTGATCCATCCTCATGCACAACAGGTACGCTGCTGCTGCCGCTGCTGCCCATGTCTCGGATCTGTCCCCGTCTGAGTTTGCCATCTCAATCTATTTACCTGGTGATGCTACGCTTCAGATCTTAGGGGGAATTCGTTAACCATAACCAGTCAATTGAAGCCTGTTAATTCTAGGACCTTTTAGATTGTTCAAAGAGTTGGGATCAGGGGTATTTAGTGAATATTTTCTTTTAATCCAAATTATTCAAACACACAGGTGAGTTGATTTGGCCATTAAGCGAGGGTTTCGTAACGACTGGTACGAATCCGAGGATTGTATAGTTTGTGTCGTGAAGCTGGTTTATGTTGTAGAGCACTGTAGTCTGCCGTTTTCTGCAATTCATTTGACAAAAGGAGTTTATAAATCTTACTCACTTATTGAATGTTCACTTCTGAAATCTAGACAACCAGCTGTACTGTGTAGTTCTGCAAGAACTATAGGTGCTAACTATGGCCATGGTGTGAAGTTCTGAAACTCGTTTTTATTGTGATAACTTCATGTGAGGGTTATCAATTGCTTGCATGAAATAGTTTCGTAATTGTACAGTTACAAGCTTGGGATCCTACTATACTATTCATATGGCGCTATGGGTTTTGCTTTTTATGCAGCACGGTTATACATTTCCTACCTCTATGTCTTATGCTAGAGATGTCTTAGTTGCAAATGTAAACAATGTTAGTACTAACTTATATTTATATAAATGTAATTCTTTTGTTATAATACCCTGAAGCAGATCACATCAAAAAAAATTATCCTAGCTAGAGTTGACAGTCATTTTGCTTATTGGTCGACATCACCGCACCGATGTGTAGCTCGCTGGTGCCATTGATGTTCTACGATTGATCTACATTAAGCACTAGGTTTGGATTAATTTTATCTTCTTATATGTGAAATGATTAGTCAAACAGATTTGGTGTTCATCCAGACTGCATATATCTGATTGTATTTGGTCAGTTATTCGAAGTCAAGTACCACTACTAGATGTTGGCCAGAGGGAAATACTTCGCCAAAATGATACAAGGAAAAAGACAAATTAATCAATCTTAATGTGGTATTCTTGATTCTTTAGCCATTTGTTTTAACTGGACATTACGCGGCCTCACGACACGGTTATTCATTAGGGCGGCCAGGATAGATATCCGGTCGATTGGCGGTTAGGCTGTTAATTCCTGGTGAATCCTGGCGTCAGGTGTAGCATTGACGCAAAATATAGAGTCGGGCGCTTGCTTGTTTTGCTTTGTTGGATAAAACACTACTGCACGGGCTTATTTTATTAGCGCCAATAATCTAGCGTCCATCATTTAAACAAACAGGCGTTTTGATTATTTTTTTACTTTTACGATTTGTTTTTATTTTCCTTAGCACCCGTCTTGCGTTGAAGATGCCCTTAGCTACCCTTTTTTCACGAGAGGATTCTTTATTTAACACCGTGTCTAAATTTTATGCCCTATTTGACATCGATAAATAATTTTTTCCCTATCTAACAATGAGTCTAAATTTTATGTCTCTTATAACACTTTTGTCCGTTTCAAGCCCAAATGACACCTAAAAAGACCCTTTTGCCCTCATGTGGTATGTTTGTGCGCGCGTGTGTGTGTGATGTCACAGGCGGAGCGCCCTACCTTGATTTCCAGCGACTTTTTCACCCTACTATGTATAGATCGTTCGCTAAAAAAATCTACCAAAAATAAAACCACGTATTGGGTGTTCCTCAGCCATCGATCCTTCGATCCTGTTCTCGAGTTATTGGTCCTTGTTATGAGAGTCAGCCAGTCAGGTACACTATTTGGCCATATGCAAGTTACGCACCACCACGACCTCCCGTCCATTACGCTCGATTTGGATGTTCCTTCGTTTATTCGATCTGGACATCAGGTAGGGATGTGGCGGTGGTTGTGAGGAGGAGGCGGGTGGGGATGGCTGGATTTGGTCGGACTCGGCCGGATCTGGTTTCTCTTGTCCGTCTGGCGGGTGCAGGGCTCCATGGCTGTTGTGGATGGAGTGAAGGACGCCTGGTTTTCCGTAATTAACTAGGCAACCTTCTTCTTAATTAATAAAATGGGCAAAGCTTTGGCCTCGTTTAAAAAAAGAAAATTGTTTGCATGCCCGTGTGTTGTGTGCGTCCGCTGCTGTGTGCTGCTGCTAGGTATGTGCTGCTGCGTGTGTGCTGTTGCTGCTGCTACTGCGTGTGTGTGCTACGTGTGTGTGCTGCTGCTGCCTGTGAGTGTGCTGCATGCGTGGGTGCTGCTGTGTGTGTGCGCGCGCGTTGCTGCATGTTTATGTGCTGCTGTGTCTCGCTGCGTGTTTATGTGCTGCTGTGTGTGCTACTGCCCTCACATTGATGTTGCGTGTGTGTGCGACTGCTCTGAGGGGCAAAAGAGTCTTTTCAGGTGTCATTTAGTTTCAAAATGGACGAAAGTGCCATAAAAGGCATAAAATTTAGACTCGTTGTTAGATAGGGAAGAAAATAAAATTCAGTGTCAAATAAGAAAACGAAATTTAAGATAGTGTTGAATAAGGAATTGTTTCTTTTTTCACACCCACTTAGTAGATAGATCTGCATAACAACATTATTTGTTCAAAAATTGCTTTCACCTTCAGAATTCTGATGTGCATATTTTATTTGCATTTGCAGAAATCAATAATGTTCACGTCTTGGATGAAAGTTAACACCATAGCTTGTGTTCTTTGCTACAGGAAATAGCTGAAAGGTTGCAATTATATTGTAATAGCTTGTTCTCACATATGATTTTCATTGGGCATGGTAGCACTTTTGAACTTGTACTACTCTCTTCTCTGGTTGCGGCTATACATTTGGCATGGATTTTCTTCCTCCTATGTATGTGGTGATGATTTGTGGGTGCATGTTGTTTGCAGAGATTTTCCAGTATATTTAGGAGATTAGTCCGTTTAATTTGCTGCATCGAAACCAGAAGAAGAACGTGAAGGAGCTCAAGTAGGGAACTAAAACTGTTTTTTTAGAAAGGCAAATAAGGCAAATTTACTTTCTCTGTCTAATTCAATTTATCTATGTTTATAAAAAATAACATATAGAGGTACCAAGCCGAGCATGCCATCAATAACCTAGCTTAGGTTCATTTTCTTTGATTAGTTACCAGAGTAGAGTGATAAGCTTGGACTAGCGAGCTGTAAAGGAGAATACATTGACTTAACGGTAAATAATCACTTATGTACCCTAAAGGTATACTCTGTCACTCATGTACCCTAAAGATTATTTACCAGAGTAGAGTGATAAGCTTATAACATAGCTCTGTTGATGCTTTCAAATTGGAGGTGGTGGATATCTTAGTGTGCAAACGTGTTGTTCAATTAGCGACGGAGATCAACGTCCAAAGCTACATTTGGAGACTGATAAGAAGACATTGGTGTCCATGCTAAGAGAAAAGGAGAAGAAATTGGCTACAATCGGGAGACCTCGGCTGAATATTTGGTGATCACATCATGCACGCACTCTCTTCATCCCTCTTGGACCACTGCCCTTACTTCTTGCTAGCAACTGTGTCCGAAGAGACCTTGATCCTTCAGATTTAAGAGCTTCTGGCTACACATCCTGTGGTTCTCTGAGGTTTGTGCAAAACGCGTGGAACGAGCCATCTGTCCACACCGATTCTTGCCAGCGTATGTTCCACAAAT
This sequence comes from Triticum dicoccoides, assembly GCF_002162155.2. Taxonomy (NCBI): domain Eukaryota; kingdom Viridiplantae; phylum Streptophyta; class Magnoliopsida; order Poales; family Poaceae; genus Triticum; species Triticum dicoccoides. The sequence goes on along the minus strand of NC_041387.1, from coordinate 103,150,634 downwards.
TGTAGTGCATGGTCTGGCGCCATAAGCTGTGGGGCGAGTATATCTTCTCCAACCACAAGGTCTAGCTACACATGGACCTTGAGGTCATCCTTCGATTTGATATTGCTATGGAGAAACAACTAGTCTTGTTGGCCGAGAGAGATATTAGGACAAGGTTTAAGCAACACTTCATCGCCCTTGCGGTGCTCGAGAGGGCTAGAAAGAAATAATGTGCCTACATCGATAATTTGCACTATGGGGAATGCAGACATGGGATTCTTCCATCTTAGCGTCAATGGGAGGCACCAAAATTTTCATCCATATATTGTGCCACATGGTGGATGGGTCACCTCACATTTGTACTTAAACTGGAAAGCTTTGAACCTCCCCCGGAAAACCTACGCGGTCTCGATGACCCTTTCTCGGAAGAAGAGGTCAAGACCGCCATCAACAACCTCCTCTCTCATAAGGTGCCAGTCCCGGATGGGTTCACCATGGAGTTCTTCCAGAGTTATTGGGATAGTATCAAGGAGGATGCTATGAGGATCATCAACCACTTATATAATACGCAAACAACTCACTTTCAATGGTTTGATTCGGTGAACATTGTCCTCCTACCAAAGGAGGGCAAAGGCTTGCTCCACACATGAATGACTTGGTCTCCAATGCGCAAAGTGCCTTCCTCAAATGTCGGAGCATCCCAGACAACTTCAGCTCCATAGGCAAAAGAAACCGCCTCTTCTCCTAAATCTTGACATCAATAAGGTGTTCTACTTCGTGCATTGAAACTACATATTCGACCTTCTTTAGACATGTGGGTTCCCCCTGAGGTACCATGACTGGATTCCGCCCTTCTCTTGCCTAAACATATTGTGTCCTTCTCAATGGCGTCCCTGAGGAAGGCACAACGCGGCCTCCGGCAAGGAGAACCTCTCTCCAATTGCTCTTCGTCGTCGCCATTGACCACCTCCAACGAGTGCTTCAGCTAGCCACCGAGCAGGGACTCCTCCATGACTTGGGAGGGAGGGTGGGCAATTTCTGACTTCGCTCCAACCGGATGACCCTGCCATTTTTGTTGTGCCTACCAAAGAAGACATTCAGACAGTCTCCAACATTCTCCAGAGCTTTGGGGAGGTCATCGGGCTTGTTACGAACTTTCAAAAAACCTTCTTTGTGGTGGCTTGGATGTTGAGGATATCATGCAAACCCTCCCGGTTGTGAGATTGACCTTTCCAATGCGCCACGGGCTACCCCTATTGGTCAAGCGCCTAATGCGGATCCAATTCTAGCATCTCAAGGACCAATTCGCTGGCAAGTTGCCCCACCCCCGTAAGGAGAACACTACACAACGGCGGGCCATACTGCCTAGGTCAAGTTGGCCCTCATCGCCATCACAATCTACCACACCACATTGCTCGGCATAACGGTGGGGATGTTACAAGCCATTAACAAGATCTGTAGGGCATTCTTTTGGGCCGGCTCCAACAAGGTCTCTGGTGCCAAGTGCAAAGTTATTTGGATGGCGGTGTGCCGCCCCGTCGACTTTGGAGACCTTGGGATCTTGCACCTTGACAAGTTGCTCGCCGCTCCACCTGGGATGGTCGTGGCTTTAAGGAAGCGCCGGCAAAAATGTGGGTTGGCACCAGAACCCATGCGACGGAGAGGACATGGACGTGTTTCATGGGCTTACTAAGCTCGCCGTTGGAGATGGAAACAAGGCGAGCTTCTCAGAATTGGCTTGGCTGGAGGGACTAAGGCCAAAGCACATTGTATCTCTTATTATTGACATATCCAAAAGCAACAAATGATGAGCCTGGGTGGACCAAATCAGTTTGTCAAATGGACCCACAGTGTTGCACATCCAGTAATTTACTTTGCTTTGGACACTTCTGTCCCATCTTCATGACAGCTGACACCATTACTTGAAAGTTAACCGCCTTGGGTCACTATTCCATGGCCTTGGCATAGGTGGCACCTCATTGGTGCCACGACAAGGAGCTTCAAAACCACAATGATGTAGGGCAAAACCCTAGTTGGACGATCTTTCACATTTGGAGAGGATCCTACGGAGATTCACGAAGAACACACGGAAGCACAAAGGGGAAAACACGGGGAGAACGAGAGAGAATCACGAAACCGACATAGAATCAATCACACGAGTGCTAGATCACCGAACACAAAGAGATACACATGATCCACAATCAACAAAGGCAAGATACAAAGGCACCGTTCTTCTCCGTATGGAGGTCTTGATGGTCTTCCCTAGAAAGGGGTCTTGAATCCGCTTGGGGGATCTTCTCCGAAGAGGTCCTGAACTCCGAGTTGAAGTATCCAAGTGGATGAGCAAGGCTCTCACACAAATATGAGCTATCCAATGCTAACCCTAAAACGTACGGGATGAGGGAGTATATATAGTCTACGGGGCGGAAGGTACACGAGCCTCGGCCCAAGTGGCTGCGCACAGGCAGGGCCAGAAGTTCCGGGCCAGGCCGAAAGTTCCGGGCCAGGCCGGAAGTTCCGGGCGCCGGAGGTTCCGGGCAGGGTCCGGTCTAAGCCGAAAGTTGGCACGGGTGAAGCAGGGCTGGCTTCCGGGGGCCAGAAGTTCCGGGCAAGGCCGGAGGTTCCGGGGGCCGGAAGTTCCGGGCCAGGTTCCCGGCAGGTTCCGGGCTAAGCAGAAAGTTGGCATGCCCGGGGTGGTCGATGTCGAAGGAGGCCGGAAGCTCCGGGCAGGCCGGAAGTTCCGGGGGCCGGAAGTTCCGGGCCAGGTTCCGGGCAGGTTCCAGGCTGAGCAGAAAGTTGACGCCTGTCGCTTCTTCTTCAGCGTTGTACCTGATCACACACAGAGTTTCCGTCTGAGGTAGTAGCCATGTCTCGTGAGTAGGAAGAGGGATTTCGGAGAGGAGCGAGTTCACCTTATCTTCGATAGCCTTAGAGCGGGCTCGAGTCATGGGTCCACGTGGTGTTGAAGGAGACGTAGATGCGTCCATGGGGATGAGGGAGGGATGCTCTGCATCATCTCCTCCCCTTTGGGAGAGATCCGACCTCGGATCAAAAACTTCATCTCCATGGTAAGGTGCGAGGTCCTTGACGTTGAAGATGTCGCTCACATTGTACTTGTCTCGAGGTAGGTCAATCTTGTAGGCGTTGTCGTTGTAGCGTGCTAGCACCTTGAAAGGTCCGTCGGCTCGAGGGAGAAGCTTGGACTTGCGTTCGATGGGGAAGCGGTCCTTGCGAAGGTGTAGCCACACTAGATCACCAATGTTGAAGACCATGGGTTGCTTGTTGACGTTGAGCTTGGTCGCTAGTCGTTGTGTTTGTCACTTGATGGTGTGCCTTGTATCTTCATGCATCTTCTTGATGTAGCTTGCACGGGCACTTGCATCGAGGTTGGTTTGCTCTTGTAGAGGAAGAGGTAGAATGTCCAATGGGGACAATGGGTTGAAGCCGTAGACGACCTCGAAGGGGGACTTGCCGGTCGTCGAATGTCTTGCACGGTTGTAGGCGTACTCGGCGATGGGTAGGCACTCTTCCCACTCCTTGATGTTCCTCTTGATCAACACGCGAAGTAGAGTGGAGAGTGTACGGTTCGTCACCTCCATTTGTCCATTGGTTTGAGGATGGTATGCCGAAGAGAACAATAGCTTGATGCCGAGCTTGGCGCATAGGGTCTTCCAAAAGTAACTCAAGAACTTGACGTCGCGGTCCGAGACAATTGTCTTTGGCACTCCATGAAGTCGCAGGATTTCCCTACAAAATAGATTGGCAATATGTGAAGCATCGTCTATCTTGTTGCAAGGAATGAAATGTGTCATTTTAGAAAATCTGTCCACAACGACAAACACGGAATCCCTTCCATTTTGAGTCCTAGGCAAACCAAGTACAAAATCCATACTAATGTCTTCCCATGGTTGATAAGGAATAGGAAGAGGCATGTAAAGACCATGAGATTGAGCTTTAGACTTAGCTTTGCGACATGTAGAGCATCGGGTGGTGAAGCGTGAGACGTCGCGGAACATCTTGGGCTAAAAGTAGTTCTTGGAGAGCGTGGCGAAAGTCTTGTCGCGTCCAAAGTGTCCCATGAGTCCACCTCCATGAGCCTCTTGCAAAAGGAGTAAACTAAGAGAAGACTCGGGAATGCATAGTTTGTTAGCTCTCATAAGACAACCATCCTTGATGTAATATTGTTCCCAAGATGTATGCGTCAAACATTTAGCATAATGAGGTGCAAAAGATGGATCATTAGCATACAAGTCTTTTATGTGCTCAAAGCCAATAACATTCAACTCAAGTTTAGTGACAAGCGTACATATGCGTGAAAGTGCATCGGCAACTACATTTTCCTTACCCTTAATGTACTTGATCACATATGGGAGAGATTCAATAAATTCACTCCATTTGGCATGACGCTTGTTCAACTTAGTTTGACCTTTTAAGTACTTAAGTGTTTCATGATCGGTATGGATGACAAACTCATGAGGTCTAAGATAATGTTCCCAAACATGTAGGACACACACTAAAGCATATAATTCTTTGTCATAGATGGGATAGTTAAGTTGAGCACCAGAGAGTTTTTCACTAAAATAAGCTATGGCTCGTTTTTCTTGCATCAAAACTCCGCCAATTCCGGTACCACTTGCATCACAATGAACCTCAAAAGTTTTTCCAAAGTTGGGTAAAGCAAGAATCGGTGCATGAGTAAGCAAAGACTTGAGCTCATCAAAAGCGTTGGATTGCAAAGATCCCCAAACAAAAGGAGTATTCTTCTTACTCAAAGCATGTAAAGGAGCGGCAATTGTGCTAAAGTTTTTCACAAAGCGGCGATAAAATCCTGCAAGACCAAGAAAACTCCTCACTTGTTGCAAATTGGTGGGTTGGGGCCAAGTTTTAATTGCTTCAATTTTAGTTTCATCAACATGGACACCCTTGGAAGAGACAACGAAACCCAAGAAAACCACTTTGTCAACGCCAAAAGTGCATTTTTCCAAGTTCGCATAAAGGCTTTCCTTGCGAAGAGTTTGCAAAACAGATTTGACATGATTGATGTGCTCTTTCATGGTTTTGCTAAACACAAGAATATCATCAAAGTAAACCACAACTAAGATTCCAATATAAGGTCTAAGCACATGATGCATAAGACGCACGAAAGTTCCGGGTGCTTCCGACAAACCCATAGGCATCACTAACCACTCATACAAGCCAAAATTTGGTTTTGAAAGCAGTTTTCCATTCATCACCTTCTTGGATGCGGATTTGATAATAGCCACTTTTAAGATCAATTTTTGAGAAAAAGTTGGCTCCACTAAGTTCATCAAGCATACCATCTAAGCGAGGAATGGGATGCCTATAGCGAACGGTAATAGCATTTATGGGTCTACAATCGGAACATAATCGGAAACTTCCATCGGGCTTAGGCACAAGTATAACGGGAACGGCACAAGGGCTTAAGATTTCACGTACATGACCGTTGTCGATTAGTTGTTGTACTTGCCGTTGAATCTCCTTGGTTTCTTCGGGATTGACACGGTATGGAGCCTTGTTTGGAAGTGGCGCTCCGGGGATGAGGTCGATTCGATGCTCAATTCCTCGAAGAGGAGGTAGACCCGGAGGCAGCTCATCGGGGAAAACATCTTGGAATTCCTGCAAAAGATATTGAAACACCAACGGTAGCTCGTGAATGGTGTTAGTTTTTGGTTCTCCATCCTTGCACACAAGGACAAAGTGACTCACACTCGATGGGTCCTCACACACTTCTCTCATCTCACTTTTGGTGGCAAATAGGATTAGATTTTTCTCTCTAGGTGAAGAGGCGCTCAAGTTTGGCTTGTGGCTCTCACTCACTTTTGGTTGGATCACTTTTTCACTCTTCCCTCCATGATTGGTGGCTTGCTTGTCGGCTATCACTTGATTAGGATACATAGGTCGTAGCATGTATTCCTTCCCTTTCATCTTAAAGCTATAGTGATTGGTGCGCCCATTATGGATGACCCCATGGTCGAATTGCCATGGTCGACCAAGAAGGAGGTGGCAAACTGTCATTGGGACCACATCACACTCCAAAGTGTCTTCATAAGCACCAATTTTGAAGGATACTTGGACCGTATGCTCAACTCGTATAGTGTCGGAGTCACTTAGCCATTGAACCTTGTAGGGGTGTGGGTGCTTCCTCTTGACCAATTGAAGCTTGGAGCATAGTTCTTCACTTGCCAAGTTGTGGCAACTACCTCCATCGATGATGACCTTGACGGACCTTCCATTGATGCCGGCCTTTGTGTGGAAGATGTGGCATCGTTGGTCTTCTTCTTGTTGATGTTGAAGAGTCAAGACCTTGGAGACAACGAGAGCGGGGCTCGAATCCTCATCACAAAAGACTTGATCATCTTCATCCTCGTTCACGCGCCGGTGCATGGCCACTTGCTCAAGGGCTTCCATCTCCTCTTCACTCATGGAGTCATATGTGCCCTAAAGATTATTTACCAGAGTAGAGTGATAAGCTTATAACATAGCTCTGTTGATGCTTTCAAATCGGAGGTGGTGGATATCTTAGCGTGCAAACGTGTTGTTCAATTAGCGACGGAGATCAACGTCCAAAGCTACATTTGGAGACTGATAAGAAGACATTGGTGTCCATGCTAAGAGAAAAGGAGAAGAAATTGGCTACAATCGGGAGACCTCGGCTGAATATTTGGTGATCACATCATGCACGCACTCTCTTCATCCCTCTTGGACCACTGCCCTTACTTCTTGCTAGCAACTGTGTCCGAAGAGACCTCGATCCTTCAGATTCAAGAGCTTCTGGCTACACATCCTGTGGTTCTCTGAGGTTTGTGCAAAACACGTGGAACGAGCCATCTGTCCACACCGAGTCTTGCCAGCGTATGTTCCACAAATTGTAGTGCATGGTCTGGCGCCATAAGCTGTGGGGCGAGTATATCTTCTCCAACCACAAGGTCTAGCTACACATGGACCTTGAGGTCATCCTTCGATTTGATATTGCTATGGAGAAACAACTAGTCTTGTTGGCCGAGAGAGATATTAGGACAAGGTTTAAGCAACACTTCATCGCCCTTGCGGTGCTCGAGAGGGCTAGAAAGAAATAATGTGCCTACATCGATAATTTGCACTATGGGGAATGCAGACATGGGATTCTTCCATCTTAGCGTCAATGGGAGGCACCAAAATTTTCATCCATATATTGTGCCACATGGTGGATGGGTCACCTCACATTTGTACTTAAACTGGAAAGCTTTGAACCTCCCCCGGAAAACCTACGCGGTCTCGATGACCCTTTCTCGGAAGAAGAGGTCAAGACCGCCATCAACAACCTCCTCTCTCATAAGGTGCCAGTCCCGGATGGGTTCACCATGGAGTTCTTCCAGAGTTATTGGGATAGTATCAAGGAGGATGCTATGAGGATCATCAACCACTTATATAATACGCAAACAACTCACTTTCAATGGTTTGATTCGGTGAACATTGTCCTCCTACCAAAGGAGGGCAAAGGCTTGCTCCACACATGAATGACTTGGTCTCCAATGCGCAAAGTGCCTTCCTCAAATGTCGGAGCATCCCAGACAACTTCAGCTCCATAGGCAAAAGAAACCGCCTCTTCTCCTAAATCTTGACATCAATAAGGTGTTCTACTTCGTGCATTGAAACTACATATTCGACCTTCTTTAGACATGTGGGTTCTCCTTGAGGTACCATGACTGGATTCCGCCCTTCTCTTGCCTAAACATATTGTGTCCTTCTCAATGGCGTCCCTGAGGAAGGCACAACCGTGGCCTCCGGCAAGGAGAACCTCTCTCCAATCGCTCTTTGTCGTCGCCATTGACCACCTCCAACGAGTGCTTCAGCTAGCCACCGAGCAGGGACTCCTCCATGACTTGGGAGGGAGGGTGGGCAATTTCTGACTTCGCTCCAACCGGATGACCCTGCCATTTTTGTTGTGCCTACCAAAGAAGACATTCAGACAGTCTCCAACATTCTCCAGAGCTTTGGGGAGGTCATCGGGCTTGTTACGAACTTTCAGAAAACCTTCTTTGCGGTGGCTTGGATGTTGAGGATATCATGCAAACCCACCCGGTTGTGAGATTGACCTTTCCAATGCGCCACGGGCTACCCCTATTGGTCAAGCGCCTAATGCGGATCCAATTCTAGCATCTCAAGGACCAATTCGCTGGCAAGTTGCCCCACCCCCGTAAGGAGAATACTACACAACGGCGGGCCATACTGCCTAGGTCAAGTTGGCCCTCATCGCCATCACAATCTACCACACCACATTGCTCGGCATAACGGTGGGGATGTTACAAACCATTAACAAGATCTGTAGGGCATTCTTTTGGGCCGGCTCCAACAAGGTCTCTGGTGCCAAGTGCAAAGTTATTTGGATGGCGGTGTGCCGCCCCGTCGACTTTGGAGACCTTGGGATCTTGCACCTTGACAAGTTGCTCGCCGCTCCACCTGGGATGGTCGTGGCTTTAAGGAAGTGCCGGCAAAAATGTGGGTTGGCACCGGAACCCATGCGACGGAGAGGACATGGACGTGTTTCATGGGCTTACTAAGCTCGCCGTTGGAGATGGAAACAAGGCGAGCTTCTCAGAATTGGCTTGGCTGGAGGGACTAAGGCCAAAGCACATTGTATCTCTTATTATTGACATATCCAAAAGCAACAAATGATGAGCCTGGGTGGACCAAATCAGTTTGTCAAATGGACCCACAGTGTTGCACATCCAGTAATTTACTTTGCTTTGGACACTTCTGTCCCATCTTCATGACAGCTGACACCATTACTTGAAAGTTAACTGCCTTGGGTCACTATTCCATGGCCTTGGCATAGGTGGCACCTCATTGGTGCCACGACAAGGAGCTTCAAAACCACAATGATGTAGGGCAAAACCCTAGTTGGACGATCTTTCACATTTGGAGAGGATCCTACGGAGATTCACGAAGAACACACGGAAGCACAAAGGGGAAAACACGGGGAGAACGAGAGAGAATCACGAAACCGACATAGAATCAATCACACGAGTGCTAGATCACCGAACACAAAGAGATACACATGATCCACAATCAACAAAGGCAAGGATACAAAGGCACCGTTCTTCTCCGTACGGAGGTCTTGATGGTCTTCCCTAGAAAGGGGTCTTGAATCCGCTTGGGGGATCTTCTCCGAAGAGGTCCTGAACTCCGAGGAGAAGTATCCAAGTGGATGAGCAAGGCTCTCACACAAATATGAGCTATCCAATGCTAACCCTAAAACGTACGGGATGAGGGAGTATATATAGTCTACGGGGCGGAAGGTACACGGGCCTCGGCCCAAGTGGCTGCGCACAGGCAGGGCCAGAAGTTCCGGGCCAGGCCGAAAGTTCCGGGCCAGGCCGGAAGTTCCGGGCGCTGGAGGTTCCGGGCAGGGTCCGGTCTAAGCCGAAAGTTGGCACGGGTGAAGCAGGGCTGGCTTCCGGGGCCGGAAGTTCCGGGCAAGGCCGGAGGTTCCGGGAGCCGGAAGTTCCGGGCCAGGTTCCGGGCAGGTTCCGGGCTAAGCAGAAAGTTGGCATGCCCGGGGTGGTCGATGTCGAAGGAGGCCGGAAGCTCCGAGCAGGCCGGAAGTTCCGGGGGCCGGAAGTTTCGGGCCAGGTTCTGGGCAGGTTCCGGGCTGAGCAGAAAGTTGACGCCTGTCGCTTCTTCTTCAGCGTTGTACCTGATCACACACAGAGTTTCCGTCTGAGGTAGTAGCCATGTCTCGTGAGTAGGAAGAGGGATTTCGGAGAGGAGCGAGTTCACCTTATCTTCGATAGCCTTAGAGCGGGCTCGAGTCATGGGTCCACGTGGTGTTGAAGGAGACGTAGATGCGTCCATGGGGATGAGGGAGGGATGCTCTGCATCATCTCCTCCCCTTTGGGAGAGATCCAACCTCGGATCAAAAACTTCATCTCCATGGTAAGGTGCGAGGTCCTTGACGTTGAAGATGTCGCTCACATTGTACTTGTCTCGAGGTAGGTCAATCTTGTAGGCGTTGTCGTTGTAGCGTGCTAGCACCTTGAAAGGTCCGTCGGCTCGAGGGAGAAGCTTGGACTTGCGTTCGATGGGGAAGCGGTCCTTGCGAAGGTGTAGCCACACTAGATCACCAATGTTGAAGACCATGGGTTGCTTGTTGACGTTGAGCTTGGTCGCTAGTCGTTGTGTTTGTCACTTGATGGTGTGCCTTGTATCGTCATGCATCTTCTTGATGTAGCTTGCACGGGCACTTGCATCGAGGTTGGTTTGCTCTTGTAGAGGAAGAGGTAGAATGTCCAATGGGGACAATGGGTTGAAGCCGTAGACGACCTCGAAGGGGGACTTGCCGGTCGTCGAATGTCTTGCACGGTTGTAGGCGTACTCGGCGATGGGTAGGCACTCTTCCCACTCCTTGATGTTCCTCTTGATCAACACGCGAAGTAGAGTGGAGAGTGTACGGTTCGTCACCTCCGTTTGTCCATCGGTTTGAGGATGGTATGCCGAAGAGAACAATAGCTTGATGCCGAGCTTGGCGCATAGGGTCTTCCAAAAGTAACTCAAGAACTTGACGTCGCGGTCCGAGACAATTGTCTTTGGCACTCCATGAAGTCGCAGGATTTCCCTACAAAATAGATTGGCAATATGTGAAGCATCGTCTATCTTGTTGCAAGGAATGAAATGTGTCATTTTAGAAAATCTGTCCACAACGACAAACACAAAATCCCTTCCATTTTGAGTCCTAGGCAAACCAAGTACAAAATCCATACTAATGTCTTCCCATGGTTGATAAGGAATAGGAAGAGGCATGTAAAGACCATGAGATTGAGCTTTAGACTTAGCTTTGCGACATGTAGAGCATCGGGTGGTGAAGCGTGAGACGTCGCGGAACATCTTGGGCTAAAAGTAGTTCTTGGAGAGCGTGGCGAAAGTCTTGTCGCGTCCAAAGTGTCCCATGAGTCCACCTCCATGAGCCTCTTGCAAAAGGAGTAAACTAAGAGAAGACTCGGGAATGCATAGTTTGTTAGCTCTCATAAGACAACCATCCTTGATGTAATATTGTTCCCAAGATGTATGCGTCAAACATTTAGCATAATGAGGTGCAAAAGATGGATCATTAGCATACAAGTCTTTTATGTGCTCAAAGCCAATAACATTCAACTCAAGTTTAGTGACAAGCGTACATATGCGTGAAAGTGCATCGGCAACTACATTTTCCTTACCCTTAATGTACTTGATCACATATGGGAGAGATTCAATAAATTCACTCCATTTGGCATGACGCTTGTTCAACTTAGTTTGACCTTTTAAGTACTTAAGTGTTTCATGATCGGTATGGATGACAAACTTATGAAGTCTAAGATAATGTTCCCAAACATGTAGGACACGCACTAAAGCATATAATTCTTTGTCATAGATGGGATAGTTAAGTTGAGCACCGGAGAGTTTTTCACTAAAATAAGCTATGGCTCGTTTTTCTTGCATCAAAACTCCGCCAATTCCGGTACCACTTGCATCACAATGAACCTCAAAAGTTTTTCCAAAGTTGGGTAAAGCAAGAATCGGTGCATGAGTAAGCAAAGACTTGAGCTCATCAAAAGCGTTGGATTGCAAAGATCCCCAAACAAAAGGAGTATTCTTCTTACTCAAAGCATGTAAAGGAGCGGCAATTGTGCTAAAGTTTTTCACAAAGCGGCGATAAAATCCTGCAAGACCAAGAAAACTCCGCACTTGTTGCAAATTGGTGGGTTGGGGCCAAGTTTTAATTGCTTCAATTTTAGTTTCATCAACATGGACACCCTTGGAAGAGACAACGAAACCCAAGAAAACCACTTTGTCAACGCCAAAAGTGCATTTTTCCAAGTTCGCATAAAGGCTTTCCTTGCGAAGAGTTTGCAAAACAGATTTTACATGATTAATGTGCTCTTTCATGGTTTTGCTAAACACAAGAATATCATCAAAGTAAACCATAACTAAGATTCCAATATAAGGTCTAAGCACATGATGCATAAGACGCACGAAAGTTCCGGGTGCTTCCGACAAACCCATAGGCATCACTAACCACTCATACAAGCCAAAATTTGGTTTTGAAAGCAGTTTTCCATTCATCACCTTCTTGGATGCGGATTTGATAATAGCCACTTTTAAGATCAATTTTTGAGAAAAAGTTGGCTCCACTAAGTTCATCAAGCATACCATCTAAGCGAGGAATGGGATGCCTATAGCGAACGGTAATAGCATTTATGGGTCTACAATCGGAACATAATCGGAAACTTCCATCGGGCTTAGGCACAAGTATAACAGGAACGGCACAAGGGCTTAAGCTTTCACGTACATGACCGTTGTCGATTAGTTGTTGTACTTGCCGTTGAATCTCCTTGGTTTCTTCGGGATTGACACGGTATGGAGCCTTGTTTGGAAGTGGCGCTCCGGGGATGAGGTCGATTCGATGCTCAATTCCTCGAAGAGGAGGTAGACCCGGAGGCAGCTCATCGGGGAAAACATCTTGGAATTCCTGCAAAAGATATTGAAACACCAACGGTAGCTCGTGAATGGTGTTAGTTTTTGGTTCTCCATCCTTGCACACAAGGACAAAGTGACTCACACTCGATGGGTCCTCACACACTTCTCTCATCTCACTTTTGGTGGCAAATAGGATTAGATTTTTCTCTCTAGGTGAAGAGGCGCTCAAGTTTGGCTTGTGGCTCTCACTCACTTTTGGTTGGATCACTTTTTCACTCTTCCCTCCATGATTGGTGGCTTGCTTGTCGGCTATCACTTGATTAGGAGACATAGGTCGTAGCATGTATTCCTTCCCTTTCATCTTGAAGCTATAGTGATTGGTGCGCCCATTATGGATGACCCCACGGTCGAATTGCCATGGTCGACCAAGAAGGAGGTGGCAAACTGTCATTGGGACCACATCACACTCCAAAGTGTCTTCATAAGCACCAATTTTGAAGGATACTTGGACCGTATGCTCAACTCGTATAGTGCCGGAGTCACTTAGCCATTGAACCTTGTAGGGGTGTGGGTGCTTCCTCTTGACCAATTGAAGCTTGGAACATAGTTCTTCACTTGCCAAGTTGTGGCAACTACCTCCATAGATGATGACCTTGACGGACCTTCCATTGATGCCGGCCTTTGTGTGGAAGATGTGGCATCGTTGGTCTTCTTCTTGTTGATGTTGAAGAGTCAAGACCTTGGATACAACGAGAGCGGGGCTCGAATCCTCATCACAAAAGACTTGATCATCTTCATCCTCGTTCACGCGCCGGTGCATGGCCACTTGCTCAAGGGCTTCCATCTCCTCTTCACTCATGGAGTCATATGTGCCATCTTCGTTGAGGATCATGCTGCGCTTGTTCATGCATTGATAGGACTTGTGGCCTCGGCCTCCGCAAGTGAAACACTTGAAGGAGCTTGTCTTGACGGTCTCATCGGTTGGAGTAGAAGATGAAGCACGCGGCTTGAAGTTGCTTGTATTAGGAGGAAGACGACTTGAACTTGACAAAGTTTTCTTGTAACTTGACTTGTCGTCATTGCTTGGAGAAGGTTTGGTTGACGTAGATGTTGGAGGAGTTGTTGAAGCTTGGATGTTGGAGAAACCGTATGTCCTGGATGAGTACTTGGCGTACTTGAAGTCATCTTGCACTTGACGTTCCGCTTTTGTAGCTTGATGCACGAGCTCAATGAGGTTGGAGTAGGGTTGGAAGTCGGCAATCTTCTTGATGGGATGATTGAGACCATTCAAGAAACGTGCCATTGTTTGCTCATCATCTTCCGTGACATTGGCTCGAATCATGGCAATCTCCATTTCCTTGTAGTATTCTTCAACACTCTTTGTTCCTTGCTTGAGGAGTTGTAGCTTCTTGAAGAGATCGCGGTTGTAGTAGGTTGGCATAAAACGTGCTCGCATGACTTCCTTCATTTGAGCCCAAGTGGTGATAGGTGGTTCACCTCTTGCTTCACGGCGCTCAAGGACTTGTTCCCACCATATGAGCACATAGTCTTGGAACTCAAGTGATGCCATAGCGATCTTCTTCTCTTCCTCATAGTTGTTCAAGCGGAAAATTTTGTCGACCTTCAATGCCCATGAGAGGTATTCTTCGGGATCATTGCTTCCGTTGAACTTGGGCATTGTGAATTTGAGTTTTCCGTAGCGTTGCTCTTCATTGTGTTGTTGGCGATGGTGATGATGACGCCCTTGACGTGGAGGATAGTCATCCTCATGTTGCTCTTGTCGTGGATGAAGACCATGATCAACTTGCTCTTGTTGAACTTGAGGTTGAGGTGGATCTTGACGAGCTTGTGGAGGAGCTTGTGGAGCTTGACGTTACACATTCGGTTGATAGTTCCTCTCTTGGATTTCTTCTCGAAGAGCTTCCTCTAGATTGCGCCGTTCGCGATTGCGGTTGGCGATGGCTCGACTTGATTCTTGAAGGGCACGTTGCGCCTCAAGAGCTTGCGCTTCTCGTTGTTGTTGTTGAAGACGTTGAGCCTCGGCGTCTTGTTCCTCTTGGTGTAGGCGCGCTCGTTCTTCTTCTTGGCGTCGTAGTCGTTGCCGTTCTTGAGCTTGAGCAAAAGCGACTTGGTTTGATTGAGGACGAGGAACTTGCTCATCAACTTGCTCTTGGGAATGCTTGTCATGTAGCAGGTTCCGAGATGCATGTCGGTCTTGACGCGCGGCTCATCGAAGAATGGTCGATGACGGTGTACTTGAGCCGGAGAAGGTGTCGTCGGAGTGTCGACTCGAGCGGCTCCGTCTTGAGGGTGAAGAAGTGAAATGATGCCGGTTCCTCATCAAGGCGCGGATCTCGTCCATTCTTGCATCATTCTCTTGCTTGTGGGAGTCAAACTTGTTGTCGAAGTAGTCTCTTGCACGTTGCTCGGAGAGTCGCAAGTCGGTGGCGAGGTTGTCGATGCGGTCGCTCATAGCTTGTTGCTCTTGGTGTAACGCCCTTTGAGCACCAAAAAGGTGGCTCTTTGTGATGAATGATGACATGTCGTCGCCGTTCTCGATGAGAGGTGGATTTGTAGAAGAACTTGGCCTATCCATCATTGCAAATAAAATGTGAGTGGTCGAAGGAAAAGAACGTGTACCAAATGTACCTTGACCGAAGTTGAAAATGAATCAAGTTCACTCCAATGCGGACAATGAAATAGCACTTTTGGTACCAATTCTTGTCGGTTCGCACACCTACACACGTAAAAAGCTTTTGGTGGAGCTTGGTTAGGATGGTGGCACAAAATTTGATGCAATAGTAAGTGAGCTTCAATAATGTTGGAAAAGGTTCATAAATTTGCAAATGCAACAAGTAGATCAAGCAAGTATGGGTACACGGAAACATACACGCAAATAGATAAGTGGGATTGTGCAATCCAAAAGTGAGCCAAAATGTGGAAACCACGAAAATGCTCTTGTTGCACAATACTAGAGAGACGCTAGCACGATTGCATAATAGGCGGATACGCAAACTTGTGCACAACCTACTAGGCAAAAATGCAACTATCTCTATCCCAAGTATGCTATATGTATGGTATTTCGGTGCAATGATCCAAGATGATCCAATATGACAATCTTAATGCAGTATGATGCTATGGTTCTTGTTCATAAGCTCTTTGCTTATCTTTCCTCTTTGCTTAAAAGCTTGGGTGGCTCTTTCACTCTTTGAGCTCTTTTCTTATGCAAAACTTTCGAACCAAGATAGCAATTGTGTATGCTATGACAACTTTGTGACACACAAGCGGATCCCAAGATATGCACCACTATGGTATGGTATGTATGCTTATGGAGTATGATCCCTAATGTGCACAAGTCATGTTGCCTGCAATACTCAATGGCAAGTCTCGATAGGTAAGCTACGCAAAATGAGGCAATGTGGATTATCAATGCAATTGCAAGGTATGACAAAGATGTCGTCGATGTTACCATCCTTGCTTCGGTTGAAGGTTGAAACGGATGCGAAAGTAGATGGGGACGCAGTGCACGGTCTTCAGTACGTTGGCGAAGATGCCGCTGCACCGTGATCGAAGTTTTCGAAGTAGCGAAAGTGTCGAAGAAGTGCAACCGTTCTGTCTAGGCCGGAAGTTCCGGGCAAGACGGAAGTTCCGGGGTCCGGAAGTTCCGGGGATGACCGGAAGGTCCGGGGGCCGGAAGTTCCGGGCAAGGCCGGAAGTTCCGGGGGTCGGGAATCTGCCAAAAACAGAGACTTCGAGATC
Organism: Triticum dicoccoides; assembly: GCF_002162155.2. Taxonomy (NCBI): domain Eukaryota; kingdom Viridiplantae; phylum Streptophyta; class Magnoliopsida; order Poales; family Poaceae; genus Triticum; species Triticum dicoccoides. Next base: position 103,134,443 of record NC_041387.1, on the reverse strand, counting down.
GCGGATTTGGGCGGAAAAACTTGGGAAAACCCCCAAATCCGAGGGGGAAAAGAAGAAATTAGAAGGGAGGAAGGGCAGGGAAGCTAGATCCACTCGAAACAAAGCAAATCCATGGATCAAATCCAACAAAATCTCAACTCACCAACAAATCACAAAAAAAAAATTGGGGCTATTTTTGGTGGGGATTTTCGGATTTAGGACGAAAACAACAAAATCAAGCTAGAAAAAGAGGGGCAGGGGCTCCAAAAACGTGATCAACGTGGCTCTGATACCATATGATGTAGGGCAAAACCCTAGTTGGACGATCTTTCACGTTTGGAGAGGATCCTACGGAGATTCACGAAGAACACACGGAAGCACAAAGGGGAAAACACGGGGAGAACGAGAGAGAATCACGAAACCGACATAGAATCAATCACACAAGTGCTAGATCACCGAACACAAAGAGATACACATGATCCACAATCAACAAAGGCAAGGATACAAAGGCACCGTTCTTCTCCGTACGGAGGTCTTGATGGTCTTCCCTAGAAAGGGGTCTTGAATCCGCTTGGGGGATCTTCTCCGAAGAGGTCCTGAACTCCGAGGAGAAGTATCCAAGTGGATGAGCAAGGCTCTCACACAAATATGAGCTATCCAATGCTAACCCTAAAACATACGGGATGAGGGAGTATATATAGTCTACGGGGCGGAAGGGTACACGGGCCTCGGCCCAAGTGGCTGCGCGCAGGCAGGGCCGGAAGTTCCGGGCCAGGCCGGAAGTTCCGGGCGCCGGAGGTTCCGGGCAGGGTCCGGTCTAAGCCGAAAGTTGGCACGGGTGAAGCAGGGCTGGCTTCCGGGGGCCGGAAGTTCCGGGCAAGGCCGGAGGTTCCGGGGGCCGGAAGTTCCGGGCCAGGTTCCGGGCAGGTTTCGGGCTAAGCAGAAAGTTGGCATGCCCGGGGTGGTCGATGTCGAAGGAGGCTGGAAGCTCCGGGCAGGCCGGAAGTTCCGGCCAGGTTCCGGGCAGGTTCCGGGCTGAGCAGAAAGTTGACGTTTGTCGCTTCTTCTTCAGCGTTGTACCTGATCACACACAGAGTTTCCGTCTGAGGTAGTAGCCATGTCTCGTGAGTAGGAAGAGGGATTTCGGAGAGGAGCGAGTTCACCTTATCTTCGATAGCCTTAGAGCGGGCTCGAGTCATGGGTCCACGTGGTGTTGAAGGAGATGTAGATGCATCCATGAGGATGAGCGAGGGATGCTCCGCATCACATAATCTGAAAGAATTGGGCGCCGCGTGTAAGTTTTTTGCTTGGCTAGTCATGCAGAATAGTCGCGGATGGCCGATCGTCTCACGAGGCGGGGTTGGCCAAATTGCGGCAACTGCCCACTTCGTAACCAAGTATTGGAGTCGGCACCACACCTCCTCTTCAAGTTCAGATTCTCCATTAAGGTGGGGGTGCATGCAGCTACAAGGACGTTTGGCATGGCTTCCTGGGCGTCAAATCTTGATGGTATGGCATTGTGCATGATGGCCTCGCTTGCCAAAAGGCTATGGCTTCGCTCAACATGCTTGTTGCTTGAGAGATTTGGAATGAACACAATGCGAGGATCTTTTTCTGTTGGCTACTCACCATGGCGCGGGTGCACACGCGGGACGCCTGCGGAAGACCATTCTCACCGCGGCGGAAGCTGGGTGCCCCTGCTGCCCTGCAGCTCTGGAAACTGCCGATCACCTCATCTTCGGATGTCCGTTCGCGGTGTGCTTCTGGACACGTCTGGGGCTGACAACGGCCGGCGCCTCAGTGGCCTCCCTCCACCAGTTCGACGCCTCTCCTGCAGTTGGGGCGGCCTCGCCGTCCGCCTTCGTGATGCTTTGCTGTTGGCGTCTATGGAAGAGAAGGAACGAGGTCGTGTTCCGAAACAATGCTCAGTCGCTTGTGACCACCCTCAAGTGCTGCCGGGATGATGCCGATCTCTGGCGTGTCCACTTCAAGCATGCTCAACACCCGCATGTCGACTCTATGGTCTCTAAGTTAGAGACGAACAGCTCGTGTTGTTGGGCGGCTTAGCCCTGTGGAGTAACTCATTTGGGGTTTGACGGGAGTAACTCATTTGTGTAGTATTATGCCGGGGAGTAGGTTTTTGTGCAACCGGTCCTTCGGGCTGTCAAGCTTGTTCTAAACTCCCTTAACTAACAAATGCAGAAAGTCTCACAATGCAATGAAATGATGAATCATTACGGACAATTCTTGCAAGCAGGGCATAATCCTCTTCATGCTTCACGCTAGAGTAACTAGCAAACCAGGTTTATTTATGTAAAATTAAATTACATCCAGAAATCCGATGATAGTCCCATACACACTCGCGCACTGGCGCTTCAGTGCAGAAGTGCACCACATCGCCCTCATGAACATGAACAATCCTGCTACGCTGTACTGGAGAAGGGAGGGAGCTCAACTCAGCTAACGCTTCTCCCTCGGGAACCCCAGGAGCGCAAGGATCAGCGCAAAGAAGCTGCCCTTGATGAGGCCCCTCAAGATCCTCTGCTTCTCTGCTGTGTAGGGCGGGTACCTTGCATTCGCCTCGCCACCGAACCCGCGGATCAGCACCGCCTTTCTGTGGGTGAAGCAGTCGAAGCTGAACTTGCCGTGGTACGACCCCGTGCCGCTGTCGCCCACGCCACCGAACGGCAAATGTGGGTTCGTCAGCTGCAAAATGTTATGTGTTCAGGAGGAAGCATGCTATTGGTTCAGAAGATTGATTAACAGAGTTCATGAGCAGTTACGTGTAAGGCGACGTCGTTGACGAGCATGCCTCCTGCCGAGACGTTTGAGACGAAATCTTGTTGCAGTTTCTTGTCCTTGGTGAAGAGGTAGGCTGCGAGTGGCTTCGCCCCGGCGTTGATGTGTGCGATGCTTTCTTCAATCTTGTCGACCTGACAACCATAGTTCAAAGAATCCAAACAGAGTTGGGTTTAATTCTGAATATTGTCAAGCAGACTTCAGTGCACTCTAGGAACACTACTTATTGTCTCAAATCAAGGCAGAGGAGTACTAACCGTTATAATTGGAAGCAATGGGCCAAATATTTCCCCTGTCATAAGTGCTGTATCAAGAGGAACATCTACCAACACCGTAGGAGCTATTTTTCTGCGACATAAGAAACAAAAGTTAGCACTCAATTAAACACCTTCCAGAACCCAACTGTGAGTTTGTGACTGAAAGTTCACGCTATAAATTGTCAAGTTCTCACAGTTGCTCCTGATCTGTCTGGCCACCGAGCTGAATCTTGGCGGCAACTTCTTTGTCGTCTATCAACTTCGTTAATCGTCCGAAATGGCTAATATTCACAATACGAGACAGGTCCGCCGATTGCAACGGATCCTCCCCGTAGAACCTTTCCAAGACTCTTTTCAAAGAGTCAACCTGTACAAAGTTTATTTCATAGATAAGCTATATATAGAACTTCAGTTGGCACAAGCAATTATTTGGCTGGTAGTTATAATAGTAGTGTAGATACCAGCTCTGTAACGAACGCTTTTGTCGTTATGATGTAATCAGGAGCAATGCATGCCTGGCCATTGTTACAGCCCCATTTACCAACAGCAATCCTCTTAGCAGCAACCTTGAAGGAAAATCTCTGTTAAGAAAACCAAAAGACTACTTTTTGTTGTAAGAGTTGACAATATTTTTAGATATCGCTTACATGCAAATCGACGTTAGAGTCAACAATAACAGGGCATTTTCCACCGAGCTCCAGAGCAACAGGGGTTAGATGCTTCGCAGCTGCTGCCAACACTACGCGGGCTACATTACCATTTCCTGCAGTTCAAATGAACGAGTGCACTGTTAGAAACACAGCAGCATTAATTGAAGAAGCAGAAAGTATTTGACAGGTAAGAACTTAACCTGTGTAGAAGATCTTATCCCATTTTTGTTCTAAGAGTGCACCTGTTTCAGTGACACCTCCCTCCACAACTTTTATACACGAGCTATCAACGTACTCTGGTAGCAGCTTCGCGAACAATGACGATGTTGCTGGCGCAATTTCTGATGGCTTCAGCACAACAGCATTCCCAGCAGCAATTGCTCCAATGACGGGCTCGATGGATAGCACTATAACGAAGGTGAGATTATTAGTCATCTTAATATCGAACGGTCATCCAGGAATCTAACAGGCAAAAAACACTCAATACAGAAGGGGGAAACTAATTTACAATTTCTGACCAAATTCAACTGGTCGAAAGCATCAGTCCCAAGATATCAAGTGTTTAGATGGTAAAATAATAACTAAAAATATTTTTTTGGTCACCAAAAATGTAATGGCACCATAATTAAGACTGTCGAAACCTGCCTGTCGTAATGCGCATGTGTTGAAAAAAATCCGGACTTGTGACATAAGATTGCGTTAGAGCATAACTGCAGAAATCGATGTCTGTTTGACGAAAAGGAAAGGTACCAACTACGAAACAGATTGGCATGTAGCCAATCCTTGAGCGCGGGACACGGGAGCATATCAAACTCATGCCATAAACCTCCAGCGCCATCAGGCAACAGATTAATCAATGGTTAAATAGTGTATCCTCGTAGCCTCTCCCACACGAATTGCATGGATTAAAATCCCTCTTCAATGCCATTGACTTACAGAAAGGATAGTTCCAGGCTGATATGACGAGAACGACACCCAGGGGCTCCGGCACGATTTGAGCAGTGGATGGGAATGTAGTTATGGCAGAAGGTACCTGGAATATATATATATATATATATATATATATATATATATATATATGTATATATAGTAGTAAAGTTCACACACCCCATATCAGCAAAAAACAATGGATTTTGTTTACAAACGAATGTAATCAGTAACGTGTGGAGAATGGATTTCCCTACCTTGTCGGGCTTCATCCAATTCTTGAGCCCCTTCAAGGCAAACATACAGGCCCCTTTCGCCAGCGATATCTGAGTCATGAACAGACAGATGTCAACAACATGTGGTCATCGTCATTTACTAGGCCGGCAAAAACGTGTTGTGAAGCAATCATGCTTCTCTGTTCATTTACATCTGTTGTTTTACAGATTGCAATCACCAAATTTGACCAGTATGGCATTTCCTAGTCCTAGCTTGATAGTAAAGGCAATGCTTGAGTAACTGCAGACTGTGACTGGCCAGCTTAGGAACCCCTGCCTCAGACGAATATGATATTTCAACGGAAGTCTTTGCAAGAAGAGAGCACGTAGTAGAAACTGATGCAAGTTGCATCTGCTCCCCAAATTGAAAATTTGGGGAAACACAAAAAATGTTTACGCAGGCGGGATATTTGATTGAGGACGCAGACTTTGTCTGACACGGGAGCAAACAAAGCGAGGGTTTTCTTGGAAGGGACGCCGCCGGCAATGGAGGAGTAATCATTTAATTATTTATTTTGGCACGCAACCCTTTCCGGGAGTTGCGAGGAAAGGGACTAACACGCCTAACTTTCCCAAAGCCACCGCTGGCCAACAACCCCGCCAAGGTTTCGATTAACGGAGTAGCCTGATTGAACTAATTCGGCCGAGGAGCAGGAAAGATGGTCCAAAGACAAAACGAATCTTGTGAGTTGTGAGGAGTATCTGTGCAAGACGAACAATTAATGGGAAGAACTTCACTGCTTCATTCAAAATCGGATACGGGAAAGTCCAGACGAACTTCACGGGACCAATTGTATTGCGGCGTAAGAATAACTTTACTGATCCAGCGCCGGCAAGCTCCGATGATAAATAAAATCTACTTCCATGGATTGATAAACCGGACGCAATCACGCACGGGCACGGGGGGGAAGAGAGAATCATGCAGGCAGAGCTGGAATTCCGTTCCAGTTCTTACCAACCCAAGAATCTTCCTATCCTGCTGGAGTCAACTTGGAGATTCGGCATGGAGATGGAGCTGCGACATACCTCGTGGAGGTAGGCCTCCATGCGCGGCTTGGCGAGGTCGGCGTGGAGCGCGTCGCTGATGTCGTCCTCCTTCTCCTCGATCATCCTGACGAGCGCCCTGAGCTGCGCCGTCCGCCACTCGGCCGGCCGCGTCCGCCCCTCTCTGAAGCTACCCCGCAGCTCCTCCATCACCGCCGCCGCCGACGCCGCCATGACAGCAACCCGCTCCTCCTCGTTCCTCGGCTGGGCTAGCTGAAGCGCGCGGCAGGCGGCAATGGAGATAAGGCGAGAAACAGGGGAGGGAGAGATGGTGGTGGCCTGGTGGGGGTGGGAGAGAAGTGTGCACCCAACCCAACCCAGGGATGGAGATGGAGACGGAGATGGAGTTGGACCCTTCCCTATATATACGCCCTGATTGGTTTGTTGCGTTGGTTTGAAAAATAATATCACCAGATTATTAGAATTAGAAGATAATAAAAGGAAGATACACCATCAAACTGTTGATATCTTCTCCACCGGCCGGCGGGCCGATGACATCTGTTTAGACTTTTTTTTCTCCATCTATACTACTATGCCTAGATATCTAATCTGTTCGTTGGAATCTTGCGAGTGACGCAGACAGGATCACAGGAAGCCGCCGGAGACAACGAGGCGCGAGCGACATGGTGCGAGTTTTGTCCCATCTATTTCTTTCTTTGACTAGGTGCACCCAACACAAGTCGATCCACGCGGCCGAATGGTGCGATATGGCGTGCAGTTTGTCTCCCATTCCTTTTTCTTTTTCTTTTGAGTTCAGTTGGTTTCCCATTCTGGCGAGGCTTAATCCCGCATAAAAGGATTCTAAATAAAAAAATCCAACATAGATGAAAACAATTAATTACTCGATCGGGTGTTGTTTACGGATCAGGACTAAGTTAAGCCATCTTGCTCTTAAAGAAACATTTGCTTGCCACAGTAGCCACTGTTTACGTGATAATTCAAGATACAGCCAGGCCATGAGTTGACGTAGTGTTACCTCCAACCCGAATTATTTATCTTACAAATATGGATGTATCTAGATATGGTTTAATGTTATATACATCTACATCCAGATAAATCCAAAACAAGTAATTTAAGATGGAAGGTGTTGTCGTGCGTGTGTGGAATACATGCCAGACTGTATTAGTATTAGAGGGGAAAGAGTAAAAACGCACTACGATCTACCCAAGTTCAGGCCGCATGGTTGTATAATATCCTATGCATGCCTTGTGTTTGTTGATATGGTGGATAGTGAACTACAATTCCTTCCCTGGAATGGGGAGGTGTTGTGTGTCTTGCTTCTACTTGTAATCTACCAAGTGTCCAAACCTTCTCTAAGGTAAATGCAGATGAGGTTGAAAAATCACCACCATAGTCCAGGCCCTCCTTTTGTAGAG
>NC_041387.1:103125220-103126793 GCF_002162155.2 Triticum dicoccoides | reverse complement strand
ATACGGTGAGGTACGTAGTTGCAATAAATGCTCGACAACGTGTCGTCGTCTTCTAGTCTCCGGGAACGAACGCCTGTCTTGTCACTGTCGCTGAAGTGTGTTACTGGGCTGGGTGTGACACGCACCCTTACAGATGTACACCATGCGGTGAATATTGGGGGTGACTCAACCCCCTGCGTCTTGTCACTCCACTGGCACTCCCGCATCCCTGTCGCGTGTTGTAAAAAGCCTGCACATGCAGAACTAGTATGACACGCGTGGGATGCGGTGGCTAGATGTTCCCGCTTGCCGGGTCTGGGCCAGGTGGAGCGGTTGTTGCGGATGTGGTCATTCCCGGAAGTCGGCTGCCCAGACTCGTTGTCGGGTGTCTTAGGCTTGCTTTCTCCAACACTTACTCGCTGGCTACAGAAGAGTGTGGCATGTCTTGATGAAGATCTACATACCACCACGGAGCCTGGGCTCCTTCTTAGAGTTTTAGTAGATAATCTTGGTAAAGATCTGCATGCCAGCATGAGGTTGTGGTAGCGGGTTTGTTATCGGGGCGTGATGTGGCTTGAAACTGCGTCGGTATTTCCCCAAAGAGGAAGGGATGATGCAGCACAGCTACGATAAGTATTTCCCTCAGTTATGAAACCAAGATATCAATCCAATAGGAGAACCAAGCAACACTATGTAAATGGTACCTGCACACAAAGAACAAAAACTTGCAACCCGGCGCGTAAGAGAGGTTGTCAATCTCTCCACGATAAAAAGATAGATTAGTTTGTGTAAGATTGGATAAATAGATCGCTCAAGAACACAAAATAAAATATGCAAATAAAAAGTGCAACAAGCTATTTTTGGGTTTTTGGAATAATAGGTCTGAAAATAAACGCAACAAAAAAAAAGATCGGAAGGCAATATGATAAAAAATAGACCCGGGGCCGTAGATTTCACTAGTGGATTCTTTCAAGAAAATAGCTCACGGTGGGTAATTAAATTACTGTTGGCCAATTGATAGAAGAACAAATGATTATGACGATATCCAAGGCAATGATCAATATATAGGCATCATGTCCAAGATTATTAGACCGAAACGATTTTGCATCTACTACTATTACTCCACACATCGACCGCTATCCAGCATGCATCTCGTGTATTAAGTTCATGGAGAAACAAAGTAATGCAGTAAGAATGATGACATGGTGTAGACAAGATCTATTCATGTAGGAATAGATCCCATCTTGTTATCCTTAATAGCAACGATACATACGTGCCTCGCTACCCCTTCTGTCACTGGGTGAGGACACCGTAAGATCAAACCCATCACAAAGCACCTCTTCCCATGGCAAGAAAATCGATCTAGTTGACCTAACTAAACCAAAGATTCAAGAAGAAATATGAGGCTATAAATAATCATACATATAAGAGATCAAAGAAAATTCAAATAGTATTCATGGATATAGATCTGATTATAAACTCAGACTTCATCGGATCCCAGCAAACACGCCGCGTCTGCACCGGCCCGACCCTGATCGGCTGGGGCTTCGCGACGACGTGAGGCGGCGGAGCCGGCCTCGGTTGCTGCCCGATT
>NC_041387.1:103028050-103124846 GCF_002162155.2 Triticum dicoccoides | reverse complement strand
CACAGGAGCAGGGGTCGGCGGTCGCGGACACTGTCCACCACGGCCCGCCGTGGCCATCCCAGCCGCTGCCGGCGCCGGAGGCCGGAAACCCGTAGAAACCGGGGTCGATGGTCGAGGACCGGTGCCCCCTCCACCACGGCCCGAAGCCATACCACCCGCAGCGACCCCTCGGCCAGCAGACAGGTTCGGAGTAGGATGCATCCCACGGCCAGCCCGAACCCCGGAAGTAGGCGGCGGCACATAGCCACAGCCAGTGCTGGCACCCTGCGGCGGCGCGGTCTGGATGCGGACAGTCCCAGCCTTTTGTCCCGACGGCACAGCTCCCCTGCGGCCCGTCATCGCCCCCAGCGACGGAATGCGCCACGCTCTTCCACTCCCTGTCGTACGCAGGTTTGGACTACGGCGTCGCTGAACCCAAGCGGTCGAGGACGAGGGACGGGGCGACGATGGAACAGCCGACGCCCCGTCGCCCACAGCCTTGGTCAAGTCCGGCTCCACCTAGGCCACATACCCAGGTGAATCCAGCCCGACCAGCCCACCCGCGAGGCCCCGATCGGCACCCAGCACAGGCCGCCTCAAGCTTCTGCCGCGCCCAAGGGGCAGTGGGGTGATGATGGTTTCAATGCGTATGGCGCTGGTAAGCACCATGTGTCCTCGTCCGCGGGCGGTGGTCGGAGCTACGCTTGGCAGACCGATGGCACGACAGAGCGACTGTTCTTGGGGCCCCCCAGGAGGCTTTGTTGAGGGGGCATCTGGCCCGGGTTACCGACAGCGGGGTGGATTTCGTGGGCATCGAGGTGGCCGTGGGGGGCGAGGTGGCCGATACCGTCCATGGCAGCCACCGCCGCCTGCTGTTGACCAGATGGTGGTTGACGAGACTATTGAGGAGCAGGTTCTGTCTGGGCACGCTATGGAGGTGGTCTCGGCGCTTGCCTCTGCTGAGATTCCCGGAAAGGAGTCTGGGTTGACAGCGATAGTTGAGGCGTGTGACAAGACTTAGTCTGAGAGGGCGTCCAAGTGGGCACGTAAGAAAGAAAATATGTTGTGCTATAGATGTGGTGGCAAGGGACATTTTATTGCTGAGTGTGTGGCTGAGCTGTGTGGCACTTGTGGTAAACCGGCACACGAGTTGGGGGACTGTCCGTTTTTGAGAGATCAGGCACCATCACTCATGATGTATGGAGTATACTATGCTGAGCTTACTTTTTTTGAGTCTCCAACTAAGATGGAGGCTCCTGACGAGACTTTGAGTTTGACGACTGGGTTAGTCAAAATTGTCAGAGGAGAGGTCTTGGAGACACAGATTGTTCAGAGGCTCAAAGAGTTAGCTCCTGGGGATTTCTAGTGGGAGCTGGTTACTATCGAGGACAAACTGTTTCGGGTTGAGTTCCCGTCCGTTGACGATCTTCAGAGGCTTCTGAGCTTCGGGATGTGCAAGGTGCCGAGTACTGATGGTGTGCTTGAGTTTCACGAGTGGAAGAGGATTGAGCCTACGGGCAAGCCTCTAACTCAGGTGTGGTTGCGGTTCTCTGGGGCTCCCTCCAAGCCAATGCAGGATGCCCTGGTCGTGGCCAGTTTGGGTATCATGGTGGGCAGACCAGAGCGAGTGGATATGGACTTCACTAGAGCCCACGGGATTGCCCGTCTTCTGGTTAGTGTGCTGGACATCGAGTTTGTGCCTGAGGTGGTAAAGTGGGCTTATCGAGGCCACATCTATAACCTAGTCATTGAGTTTGAGGATGAGAGTCTGTTCGCCGAGGTGGCCAATGGGACGGATACTAATATGCACGAGGGGGATGATGGTTCGACTCTAAAGGAGGCACCAGCAGCTGATAGTGGGCGAGAGTTGTCCAAAGCGTCGGTTGCTGACCCTCAGACATCTGCGTTTGGTACGGCACCACCTTCTACGGTGCCTACGACTACTCTTAGATTCGGGTCTTTCGAGCCGGCATCTGCACCTCCGAGACTTTGGAGTGAGCGGGTGGAGTCTGATGAGGTGTTCGAGCACACGCTACCGGTTTTGGAGTCTGAGGAGTCTGTGGTTCCTCTTCTTGGAGCGTCGCCGATCTCGGTCAGGGCTGAGGCGGAGGAGGCCGTTCTCGTTGGCGGGGGTCCGGAGATGGTGATTTCGGATTCCTCCACTACAGTCGTCGTGCCTCAGGTTCAGCAGGTGGTGCTTTCTATTGATGGGGGCGTGGGGCAGGAGGCCTCGGTGCTCTCATCGGGGCTTGTGGAGGACGAGTCCGGGCTGTGCAGCTTGATGCTTCAGGAGGGAGGCCGAGGCTGCTAGCCACGGCTCCTTCCTCCCCTTTTGCCGGGCCGGTTACGGTGGTGCCGGCGCCGCTTTCCGGAGAGGGCTCGGGGCAGGTGGCCCCGGGGCCTTCTTCTCCGGGGGCGCCTAGGGAGGCCTGCTTGCCTTCCGCGCCGGTGACGTTGACTGGCCGATGGGCCAGGGTGGATGGGGAGCTCGAGCAGGAGGCCCTGGTTCAACCTTCCCCCGGCTTGGTGTTCTCGAGTGCTGCTACTCGGGAGGAGGTGATTGCGTTCGGTGGCATTCCGGATCTGGTCTCCGAGGGGAGACGGTTGAGTAGTCGTCTCCAGGACCATCCGGAAGTGGACGACATTCAGCAGCGGTGCGCTATGAGGGCGACCAAGCTTCGTGACGTGGAGGTCACTACTGGTATGTCCGTCAATATCTCTAATTCTATTTTGCATTTTTCCAATGATGAGATTATTAATAATGCAAATCAACTAGGAATTTCACTAGGTAGTAATGATAGTGAAATCTCAACCTCGGTTAATGATATGCTGGATTTAGAGGCTGAACGGGCGCTTGAGATGATTCGTAACTTAGTTGTGGTCAAACCTATGAATGATTCTGAGATCGACACTTTAGGGGTCAGGGCGCTCGATAATCTTTGTGCGGATCTGACTCAACCGTCTCCTGATGTGACGCCCAATATGCGATACTATCCTAAAGAGACTCGAAGGTCCCACCAAGGATAGAACCGCATATTGAAACTCTTTTGCAAGGTGGATATCATTACATCAACATTACATAATAGATGGGGATACATACAAGAGGCATACAATACCACACGAATACAACATCATCTTACATAAGAGCACCATCCGACTACGGATGAAACACAAACAGAAACTCAAACGACATCCACCCTGCTAGCCCAGGCTGCCGACCTGGAACCTATCCCCTGATCGAAGAAGAAGTAGAAGAAGAACTCCAAAACAAGCAAACATCACTCTCACGTCATGATCATCGCATAACATGTACCTGTAATTGTTGTTGTAGTAATCTGTGAGCCACGAGGACTCAGCAATCCCATTACCATGGGTATCAAGACTAGCAAAGCTTAAAGGGAAAGGAAGGGGCAAAGTGGTGAGGTTGCAGCAGCGACTAAGCATGATATGGTGGCTAACATACGCAAATAAGAGCGAGAAGAGAGCAAGCGGAACGATCGTGAAGCTAGCAATGATCAGAAGTGATCCTGAACTCCTACTTACGTCAAACATAACCCAAAAACCGTGTTCACTTCCCGGACTCCGCCGAAAAGAGACCATCACGGCTACACACGCGGTTGATGCGTTTTAATTCGGATCTGGTGACAAGTTATCTACAATCGGACATTAACAAATTCCCATCTGCCACATAACTGCGGGCACGGCTTTTGAAAGTTTAAACCCTGCAGGGGTGTCCCAACTTAGCCCATGATAAGCTCTCGCGATCAACGAAGGATATACCTTCTCCCAGGAAGACCCGATCAGACTCGGAATCCCGGTTTACAAGACATTTCGACAATGGTAAAACAAGACCAGCAAGACCGCCCGGATGTGCCAACAAATCCCGATAGGAGCTGCACATATCTCGTTCTCAGGGCACACCGGATAAGCGAAGCGTACAGGAACCAACGTAACCCAAGTTGCCAAGGAATGGTCCCGCACGGTGCTCTAGTTTGGACCAACACTCGGAGGAGCACTGGCCCGGGGGGGTAAATAAAGATGACCCTCGGGCTCCGGAAACCCAAGGGAAAAAGGGCTAGGTGAGGCAAATGGTAAAACCAAGGTTGGGCCTTGCTGGAGGAGTTTTATTCAAAGTGAACTGTCAAGGGGGTCCCATAAATCACCCAACCGTGTAAGGAACGCAAAATCCGGGAATATAACACCGGTATGACGGAAACTAGGGTGGCAAGAGTGGAACAAAACACCAGGCATACGACCGAGTCTTCCACCCTTTACCAAGTATATAGATGCATTAAGTAAATAAGAGATATTATGATATCCCAACATAATCCTGTCCACCATGGAGCATTCTTCAACTTCTCCTGCAACTAGCAACGCTATAAGAGGGCTGAGCAAAGCGGTAATGTAGCCAAGCAATGGTTTGTTGGGAAGTGTGAAAAAGGTTAGAGGCTGACATGGCAATTTGGGAGGCTTGATAAACAGTTGATAGATAGCGCAGCATAGCGATAGAACGAAGCAACTAGCATAGCAATGATAGTAGTGAGATCCAGGGTAGCGGCCATCTTGCCTGAAATCCCGCTAGGAAGAAGAACGAGTCCATGAAGAAGACGGACGGATGAAGCCGAACCAAGCGTAGACGAATGAATCCTCACGATCGCAACGAAACGGGAAACTATCGAGAAGAAGCATACAACATAGGTAAACACACCACACATAGACAAGACATGATGCAGAACAAGCATGATGCAAGAAAAGACTACATGAAGCTACTCATGGCAAGAGATGATGCATATAAGAGCATCACATCAAAACAAGTTTAAATGAGGCCTGAAACAACATATAATAAATCCGGTAAGTCCTCATATGCAAATTTCGAAATAGGTCCAGATCTGAATAAACCTTATGTTCAAGTTGTTAAACAGCAAGTTAATATGCACCAAGATGATCTACACGAGATTCTAGTCAAGTTACATATAAAGTTCATTTAATTCGGAGCTACGGCATAGAAGATATGAGCAAAACAAGTTAAACATGGCATTGATGCAAAATGCATACAAACATCAAGCAAACACCTCAAAACAAGGATGCAACATGATAATATGAAGCTACATGCAAAATCAAGCAAGTTTCATATAGAGCACACTCAAAACGGAGCAACGGTTCAACACACACATGAAACAAGTCTAAAGGACAAGCTGTTCAAAACAGCAACTAGGCATATTGCAAGCACCAGAACAACATGCTACAATACCACAATATGAGAACAAAAGGCATGGACATGATGTACATGTAAAGCATAACAAAACATGAACACTGATCTATCTCCAGAAATCACTAGAACATGCTCAAAAAGACATGGCAAGATTGCCAACAATAACAGTTTCAGACTTTGCAGAAATAACATCAGGTTGCAATGTTTAGAGCTATCAAACAACATGTTACAGTAACTTAACATGGCAAACAAAGGCATGGCATGATACTAATAAATGCATAGAACAAAAGTCCTTTACTGACCATGAGACAAAAAGGATCAGAAGATATGATGGCACCCATGTAAACATGGCAAATGATATGACAGATTCATACATGGCAGTAACAACAATAAGTAGGCATGTTTGTGAGCTTGAACCACTCACCACAGAGCAATACATGGCATGGCAAGGCAACCAACAATAAGAATACATGGTTATGAAGCTAAGCATGGCAAGAGCAAGTTCATAGGGTGCATGGATCTCTAGCAAAACACATGGCAAAACTGAACTTAATGTTAACAGGCTGACAGCAATATTATTTAGCAACTTGAGAGCAAGATTACAACAAGCTACAGCAAGCTATAAATTCAATCAGGGGCATGGATGGATAGAGCATGACATGTATGACAAAACATCCTTAGTGAACATCTCCAGATATGCATAGAATGACTTGTAGCAGCAGGGTTACATGGCAACAAAATATAGCAGATTCTGCCTAGCAAAACAGTAACAGCAAGTACCCTACTTAACAAGCTTGATGCACTTAGTACAAGAATCAATAAAAATACAAGGATCGCACCACTGTGAAGATGGCATGGCATAGTACAAAACACATGTAGAGCTCATGCTCATAGGATGCACACATCAAATGCAACAAAAATGACAAATCACCAAGTTATAACAGTTTCAGCAGATTAACATCATATAGTACACTTGCAACGATGATTCAGGCATCCAGATGAACTCAAATGAACATGGTGCAATGGAACAACATGTAGAGCATCTCACAGCGAAAATTTTGATATATTGCACGCATGAAACGGAGCAGTATGCAGCAAGTTATGATGCGATGAACAGGGGACCAAAATGCAAATAATTCGGGGACTTAGGCAAAATCGGGGTCAACCTCTGGTTGCACAGAATTCAATGCGGCGGCGGATCTCGCCGGATCTGAGACGCTGGCGGCCGGAGAAGTCGGCCCGGGGAGGTCCGAGGGCGGACGGATCCGGCGCCCCTTGCCCGGATCCGGCCGGGGAAGAAGTCGGCCGAGGCGGAGGAGGCTGGAGCTCGGGTGAGCTTAGGCGAGCTCGCCGGAGGCGAGGCTCGGCGCCGCGGGGCCACGACGGCGGACGGGCGGCGGGGCAAGGCGAGGCGGCGGAGACGACGGCAGCGACCGGGAGGCGAGAGGCGGCAGGGCACGGGTGACGTGGTAGGAGGCGATTGGCCGGAGCGAGGTGGCGGCTGGACGTGTTCGGCCGTCGGCGGACATGTCCGACGGCGCGGAGTGAGGTTTTTAGGGTTTGGACTGCGATTTGGACGGGGGAGGGCTAATATATAGGTAGAGGGAGCTAGGAGACTCCAAATGAGGCACGGTTTTCGCCCACACAATCGTGGTTGAACGGACGAGAGCATGGAGGGGGTTAGGATGGGGTTTGGGCCACTTTGGAGGGGTGTTGGGCTGCAAACAAAAGAGGCCTTTACGGTTACCCGGTTAACCATTGGAGTATCAAACGGACTCCAAATGGCACGAAACTTGACGGGCGGTCTACCGGTGCTATACCAAGGCCGCTTAGCAAACCTCGGGCCATTCCGAGAAAGTTTAACACCCGCTCACAATAGGAGAGAAAAGGGGGACGCCGGAGGACATAGGAGTGCCGGATTGCAAAACGGACAACAGAGAAAATGCTCAGATGCATGAAACGAACACATATGCAAAATGAGATGCACATGATCACATGGAAATATGCAACACGCAAGAAAATGACATGGAAACGACGGCGAATAACTGGCAGACACGTGGCGCATCGAATCCGGGGAGTTACACCTGAGCCTGAGGAGGAGGTTGAGCCAGTGGATAATGTGGAAAGGCGCACCTCTGTGGCTGGTTGTGAGGACTAGCTGGAGAGTTTCAATGCTCCTAAACGCAAATGGAAGCGAAAGATCTACCCAGTTTCCGCAGTGCGTAGGAGCGCTCGGATATGAACAGCTAAAAAATTCCATGACGAGATATGAAAGGAATCTTTTGGAATAGTAGAGGTCTAAAAGACTTGGCTAAAAGAAGGTTTCTTACTGAGGCTTCTATTGAGCATAAGTTGGACTTTATCGCTTTGTCGGAAATGGGTAGAGCCAACTTCGCGCCACAATTTCTTAATACTCTTTCGGGGGGTATTGATTTCAATTGGCATTGTCTACCTCCGCGAGGAAGATCGGGTGGGATTTTACTCGGGGTTAGATGTGATTGGCTAGAAGTCCAAAGCATGGTCATGGGAGATTTCACTGTTAAGTTTAGGGTGCGGTTGAAGTCAAATGGGTTTAACTGGGCTTTGGTGGGGTATATGGTGCCGCACAGCCCGAGCTTAAACCGGATTTCTTGGCGGATCTGGTTAGGATTTGTGGGTCTGAACAACTTCCTATCCTGGTGGAGGGTGATTTTAATATCATCAGAAGGAGTGATGAGAAGAATAATGACAACTTTGACGGCTGATGGTCCTTCATGTTTAACACAATCACTGAAAGCCTAGATCTGCATGAGATAGAGCTTTCGGGCCGAAAGTTTACATGGGCTAACGCCTTGCCAAATCCGACGTTTGAAAAGTTGGATCGAGTTCTAGCTAGCATCGAATGGGAGCAGAAATTCCCATATGTTACGGTCCAGGTGCTTACTCGCGGTATTTCTGATCACACGCCTTTATTCCTTGACTCTGGGGAGGCCACCCACTTGGGAAATAAAAATGTTTTCTCTTTCGAGCTTCCTTGGTTTGAGAGAGAAGGTTTCTTGGATCTCGTAGCCAGAGAATGGGCTAAGGATGCAGGAGGTCGGTCTGTGCTCGAGCGCTGGCAGAATAAAATTAGGCATTTGAGAAGTTTCCTACGTGGGCGGGCTAAGCATCTCAGTGGGATTTATAAGGTTGAAAAGGAATAGCTCCTTACGCTTATTCAGTCCCTTGATGTAAAGGCCGAAACCATGATACTGCTAGCCTCGGAGCTTCATGACAAGCTTGATGCGGAAATGAGGCTGAAAGAGCTCCTTCGCGAGGAAGAACTAAAGTGGGCGCTTCGGGCTAAGGTCAGTAGAGTCGTCCAGGGGGACGCGAACAGACAATTTTTTCACTTGATCGCCAATGGTAAGCATAGAAAGAAGAGGATCTTTCAGCTTGAACAAGATGAGGGAGTGATTCTTGGTCAGGAAAACTTAAAGCAATATATTACTGAGTATTACAAGCAGCTGTTTGGGCCTCCAGAGGACAACTGTGTGTCGCTGGATGAGTCTAGAATTGAGGATGTGCCTCAACTTACGGCTGTTGAGAATGATATTTTAGTCGCTCCTTTTTCTGAGAAAGAGGTATTTGAGGCCATTTCCCAGATGAAGAATAATAAGGCTCCTGGCCCGGATGGTTTCCCGGCAGAGTTCTATAAGAAGTGTTGGCATATTATTAAAGGAGATCTCTTGACGTTGTTCAACAATTTATTCTCCAGCCAGCTTCATCTTTTTCAGCTGAATTTTGGAACGATAACCTTACTTCCAAAAAAGACAGAGGCTCTGCGGATTGAGCAATTCCGGCCTATATGTCTTCTCAATGTTAGTTTCAAATTTTTTACCAAGGTCGGGACGAATAGGCTCACACAGATTGCGCATACTGTGGTGCAGCCTACTCAGTCTGCTTTCATGCCGGACAGGAACATCCTCGAAGGGGTTGTGGTCCTGCATGAAACGCTCCATGAGATCCACACAAAAAAACTTGATGGCGTTGTTTTCAAGGTGGATTTCGAGAAAGCGTACGACAAAGTCAAATGGCCTTTCCTTCAACAGGCGCTACGCATGAAGGGTTTTGATGAAGCTTGGAGACGACAAGTGGAATCCTTCACGCAAAAAGGGAGTGTTGGAATTAAAGTGAATGACGATATAGGTCATTATTTCCAGACACACAAGGGCCTGAGACAAGGTGATCCAATGTCTCCTATTCTGTTCAACATTGTCGCTGACATGTTGGCAATCCTAATAGGTAGGGCAAAGGAGGCCGGCCAAGTAGGTGTCCTGGTGCCTCATCTAGTTGATGGTGGTGTGTCCATCCTCTAGTACGCTGATGATACAATCATCTTTATGGAGCATGACTTGGCAAAAGCGAGAAATATGAAGCTGGTGTTGTGCCTTTTCGAGCAATTAACCGGCCTGAAGATTAACTTCCATAAGAGTGAGTTGTTCTGTTTTGGGAGAACCAAAGAGGAACAAGATGCTTATAAGCAATTGTTTGGTTGCAAATTGGGAGCACTTCCGTTCACTTACCTAGGTATCCCCATACATCATCGTAAGTTGACAAACAGTGAATGAAAGTGTATAGAGGATAGGTTTGAGAAGAAACTGGGCTGCTGGAAGGGCAAACTCATGTCGTATGGAGGCCGATTGATTCTCATTAATTCGGTGCTCACGAGTCTGCCTATGTTCCTTTTGTCCTTTTTTGAAGTACCAGTTGGAGTCAGGAAAAGGCTGGACTTCTATCGATCCTGTTTCTTCTGGTAGAGTGATGAACTTAAGAGAAAGTACCGTTTAGCCAAATGGGACGTCATCTATCGACCGAAAGACCAAGGGGGTCTTGGTATTGAGAATCTTGAGGTCAAGAACAGATGCCTTCTCAGTAAGTGGCTATATAAGTTAGCAGCGGAGACTGAAGCAACTTGGGCGCAGATTCTACGTAGCAAGTATCTACACTCAAAGACTTTGTCGCAGGTGACAGTCGGGCCGACTGATTCGTCGTTCTGGAAAGGGCTAATGAGAGTCAAAGCTACTTTCTTTAATAGAACAAAGTTTATTGTTGGTGATGGTAATAACACTCGCTTTTGGGAGGATACCTGGCTGGGGGAAACACCGTTGGCTTTTCAGTATCCCTCATTATATCGTATTGTGCAGCGACGCGATGCTCTGGTTGCAACGAGTTTGCAGTCCACTCCCCTTAATATTCAGTTTAGGAGGCTGCTTGTTGGAGAACGGTGAGAAGCTTGGCTTCATCTGGTGAGTAGACTGATGGAGGTTCAGCTTACTCATCAGCCCGATCAGTTGTCTTGGAAGCTTACTACATCTGGGGAATTCACAGTCAAGTCGATGTACCTTGATGTCATCTATTCTAGCGTTATTCCTAGTTCCATACATGTTTGGAAAGTTAAGGTTCCTCTGAAAATCAAAGTGTTTATGTGGTTTGTACATAAACAAGTTATCTTAATGAAAGATAATTTGGTTAAGCGCAACTGGACAAGCTCTACTAGGTGTAGTTTCTGTGATCGGGATGAAACTATCAAGCACCTCTTCTTTGATTGCCCGTTGGCGAGGGTTCTGTGGTGCTCGGTACAAATTGCCTTTAACATTACTCCTCCGAATTCGGTCGGGTCGTTATTTGGAACGTGGCTTGTTGGGATAGAGTCCAAAACAGCTAGACAAATTCGCATAGGAGCATGTGCGTTGTTATGGGCAATTTGGAACTGCAGAAATGATTTGGCTTTTAACAGAACAACAACTATTCATTTTTTGCAGGTTTTATTTCGGGCTACTGCGCTAATCCGTATGTGGTCCTTACTCACTCCGACGGAGGCCAGGGAGCGTTTAGTTACTGGATCTCTCCGGCGGGAGATGGTAGCGCGGGATATCTTCAACCGGTTTGGATGGCGGTCATGTCATAGGATAGGAGATTAGTTTACCTATCTATCTTATGCCAGCCGGTTGTGGCTTTTGGGCCTTTTTTGATTTTGTTGCTCTTTGTGAGCCAGCTTATCATTTTGTTGCAGACTGCAAGACATTGTTGAACTACTTTATTTATTTATAAATGTGGCCGTATGCATCGTTCTGATGCAGAGGCCGGGGAGTCCCCCCTTTTCAAAAAAAAGCAAACACGCCACAAAAAGTCATTACATCAAATAGATCTCCAAGAGACCATTGTGTTGAGAATCAAAAGAGAGAGAGAGAGAGGAAGACATCTAGCTACTGCCTATGGACTCATAGGTCTATGGTGGACTACTCATGCATCATCGGAGAGGCATCAATGAGGATGATGAACCCCTCTGTGATGGTGTTAGATTGGATCTCGTGGTTCTGGAACTTGCGGCGGCTGGAATTGTGTTTCGACTCCTCCTTTAGGGTTTCCGAAATATCTCAGTATTTATACGAAGAGGTAGTGGAGGAGACCCCCGTGGGCCCCACAACCCATCACGGCACGGCAGGGGCCTCTGGCACGCCCTGGTGTCTTGTGGGCCCCATGTGCCTGAAGGAAATATGCCCTAGAGGCAATAATAAAGTTGTTATTTATATTGCCTTATATCATGACAAAAGTTTATTATTCATGGTAGAATTGTATTAACCGGAAACTTAGTACATGTGTGAATACATAGACAAACATAGTGTCACTAGTACGCATCTACTTGACTAGCTCGTTGAAGATGGTTAAGTTTCCTAGCCATAGACATGAGTTGTCATTTGATTAACGAGATCACATCATTAGAGAATGATGTGATTGACTTGACCCATTCTGCTAGCTTAGCATTTGATCGTTTAGTATATTGCTATTGCTTTCTTCATCACTTATACATGTTCCTATGACTATGAGATTATGCAACTCCCGAATACCGGATGAACACTTTGTGTGCTACCAAACGTCACAACATAACTGGGTGATTATAAAGGTGCTCTACAGGTGTCTCCGATGGTACTTGTTGAGTTGGCATAGATCGAGATTAGCATTTGTCACTCCATGTTTTCAGAGAGGTATCTCTGGGCCCTCTCGGTAATGCACATCACTATAAGCCTTGCAAGCAATGTGACTAATGAGTTATTTGCGGGATGATGCATTATGGAACGAGTAAAGAGACTTCCGGTAACGAGATAAAACTAAGTATTGAGATACCGACGATCAAATCTCGGGCAAGTAACATATCGATGACAAAAGGGAACAACGTATGTTGTTATGTGGTTCGACCGATAAAGATCTTCGTAGAATATGTAGGAGCCAATATGGGCATCCAGGTTCCGCTATTGGTTATTGACCAGAGAGGTATCTCGGTCATGTCTACATAGTTCTCGAACCCGCAGGGTCCGCACGCTTAACGTTCGTTGACGATATAGTATTATATGAGTTATGTATGTTCGTGACCGAATGTTGTTCGGAGTCCCGGATATGATCACGGACATGACGAGGAACTCTAGAATGGTCCGGAGATAAAGATTGATATATGGGATAATAGTGTTTTGTCTCCGAAAGGGTTCTGTAATTCACCGGAAGGGGTTCCGGATGTTTCCCGAAATGTTTGGGTATGAGAACACTTTATTTGGGCCAAAGGGGAAAGCCCACAAGGTTTTTGGAGAGCGCAAAAAGAAGTATTGCAGAGTCCAGGGGCCAGACACCAGGATCCCTGGCGTCTGGGTCTAGACGCCGGGAACCCTGGCGTCTGGCCCTAGAGTCCGAGGACTCTTGCCTTTCGTGTGAAACCGACTTTGTGGAGGCTTTTACTCCAACTTTTGACCCCAAGGATCAACATATAAATAGAGGGACAGGGCTAGCACCAAAGACACATCAAGAAACACCAAGTTGTGTGCCGGCAACCCCGTCCCCTCTAGTTTATCCTCCATCATAGTTTCCGTAGTGCTTAGGCGAAGCCCTTCGGAGATTGTTCTTCACTAACACCGTAACCACGCCTTCATGCTACTGGAAATCATCTACTACTTCGCCCGTCTTGCTGGATCAAGAAGGCAAGGACGCCATCGACCTGAACGTGTGCTGAACGTGGAGGTGTCGTATGTTCAATACTTGATCGGGGCGGATCGTGAAGGTGTACGATGACATCAACCGCGTTGATAAACGCTTCCGCTTAGCGATCTTCAAGGGTATGAAGATACACTCTCCCTCTCGTTGCTATGCATCACCATGATCTTGCGTGTGCGTAGGAATTTTTTTGAAATTACCGCGTTCCCCAACAGTGGCATCCGAGCCAGGTTCATACGTAGATGTTATATGCATGAGTAGAACACACGTGAGTTGTGGGCGATACAAGTCATACTGCTTACCAGCATGTCATACTTTGATTCGGCGGTATTGTTGGATGAAGCGGCCCAGACCGACATTATGCGTACGCTTACGCAAGACTAGTTCTATCGATGTGCTTTGCACATAGGTGGCTTGCGGGTGTCAGTTTCTCCAACTTTAGTTGAATCGAGTGTGGCTACGCCCGGTCCTTGTTGGAGGTTAGAACAACACTAACTTGACGAAATATCATTGTGGTTTTGATGCGTAGGTAAGAACGGTTCTTGCTAAGCCCGTAGCAGCCACGTAAAACTTGCAACAACAAAGTAGAGGACGTCTAACCTTTTTTGCAGGGCATGTTCTTATGTGATATGGTCAAGACATGATGCTAAATTTTATTGTATGAGATGATCATGTTTTGTGACAGAGTTATCAGAAACTGGCATGAGCCATATGGTTGTCACTTTATTGTATGCAATGCAATCGCCCTGTAATTGTTTTTACTTTATCACTAAGAGGTAGCGATAGTCGTAGAATCAATAGTTGACGCGACGACAACGATGCTATGATGGAGATCAAGGTGTCACGCCGGTGACGATGGTGATCATGACGGTGCTTTGGAGATGGAGATCGAAGGCACAAGATGATGATGGGCATATCATATCACTTATATTGATTGCTTGTGATGTTTATCTTTTATGCATCTTATTTTGCTTTGATTGACGGTAGCATTATAAGATGATCTGATCTCTCACTAAATTTCAAGGTATAAGTGTTCTCCCTGAGTATGCACCGTTGCCAAAGTTCGTCGTGCCGAGACACCACGTGATGATCGGGTGTGATAAGCTCAACGTTCACCTACAACGGGTGCAAGCCAGTTTTGCGCACGCAGAAATACTCGGGTTAAACTTGACGAGCCTAGCATATGCAGATATGGCCTGGAACACTAAGACCGAAAGGTCGAGCGTGACTCATATAGTAGATATGATCAACATAGTGATGTTCACCATTGAAAACTACTCCATTTCACGTGATGATCGGACATGGTTTAGTTGATTTGGATCACGTGATCACTTAGATGATTAGAGGGATGTCTATCTAAGTGGGAGCTCTTAAGTAATATGATTAATTGAAAGTTAATTTATCATGAACTTAGTCCTGATATTATTTTGCAAATTATGTTGTAGATCAATAGCTCGCGTTGTTGCTTCCCTATGTTTTTTATATGTGTTCCTAGAGAAAACTAAGTTGAAAGATGATAGTAGCAATGATGCAGACTTGGTCCGTGATCTGAGGTTTATCCTCATTGCTGCACAGAAGAATTATGTCCTTGATGCACCGCTAGGTGATAGACCTATTGCAGGAGCAGATGCAGACGTTATGAACGTTTGACTAGCTCAATATGATGACTACTTGATAGTTTAGTGCACCATGCTTAACGGCTTAGAATCGGGACTTCAAAGATGTTTTGAACGTCATGGACCATATGAGATGTTCCAAGAGTTGAAGTTAATATTTCAAGCAAATACCCGAGTTGAGAGATATGAAGTCTCCAACAAGTTCTATAGCTAAAAGATGGAGGATAATAGCTCAAGCAGTGAGCATGTGCTCAGATTTTCTAGGTACTACAATCGCTTGAATCAAGTGGGAGTTAATCTTCCAGATAAGATAGTGATTGACAGAGTTCTCTAGTCACCATCACCAAGTTAGTAGAACTTCATGATGAACTATAGTATGCAAGGGATGACGAAAATGATTCCCGAGTTTTTCATGATGATGAAATCAATGAAGGTAGAAATCAAGAAAGAGCATCAAGTGTTGATGATTAACAAGACAACTAGTTTCAAGAAGGGCAAAGGGATAGAAAGGGAACTTCATGTAGAATGGCAAGCAAGTTGTCACTTCCGTGAAGAATCCCAAAGCTAGACTAAAGCTTGAAACTGAGTGCTTCTACTGCAAAGGAAATGGTCACTGGAAGCGGAAATGCCCTGAATATTTGGTGGGTAAGAAGGATGGCAAAGTGAACACGGGTATATTTGATATACAGGTTATTGATGTGTACCTTACTAGGGTTTATAGTAGCCCCTGGGTATTTGATACTTGTTAGGTTGCTAAAAATTAGTAACTCGAGTTACACAATAAACAGAGACTATTTGAGGGTGAAGTGACGATGTGTGTTGGAAGTGGTTCCAAGATTGATATGATCATCATCGCACACTCCCTATACTTTAGGGATTAGTGTTAAACCTAAATAAATGTTATTTGGCGTTTGTGTTGAGCATGAATATGATTTGATCATGTTTATTGCAATACGGTTATTCATTTAAAGTCAGAGAATAATTGTTGTTCTGTTTTCATGAATAAAACCTTTGATGGTCATACACCCAATGAAAATAGTTTATTGGATCATGATCGTAGTGATACACATATTCATAATATTGATGCCAGAAGATGCAAAATTGATAATGATAGTGCAACTTATTTGTGGCACTGCCATTTGGGTCATATCGGTGTAAAGCGCATGAAGAAAACTCCATAAAGATGGATTTTTGGAATCACTTGGTTATGAATCGTTTGATGCTTGCGAACCGTGCCTTTTTGGAAAGATGACTAAAACTCCATTCTCCAAAACAATGGAACGAGCTACTGACTTGTTGGAAATAATACATACTGATGTATGCGGTCCAATGAGTGTTGATGCTCATGGCGGGTATCATTATTTTCTGACCGTCACAGATGATTTGAGCAGATATGAGTATATCTACTTAATGAAGCACAAGTCTGAAACATTTGAAAAGTTCAAAGAATTTCAGATTGAAGTGGAGAATCATCGTAACAAGAAAATAAAGTTTCTACAATCTGATCGTAGAGGAGAATATTTGAGTTACGAGTTTGGCCTTCATTTAAAAACAATGTGGAATAGTTTCACAGCTCACGCCACATGGAACACCACAGCGTAATGGTGTGTCCAAACATCGTAACCGCACTTTATTGGATATGGTGCGATCTATGATGTATCTTACCGATTTACCACTATCGTTTTGGGGTTATGCTTTAGAGACGGCTGCATTCACTTTAAATAGGGCACCATCAAAATCCGTTGAGACGACTTCTTATGAACTATGGTTTGGCAAGAAACCAAAGTTGTCGTTTCTTAAAATTTGGGGTTGCAATTCTTATGTGAAAAAGCTTCAACCTGATAAGCTCGAACCCAAATCGGAGAAGTGTGTCTTCATAGAATACCCAAAGGAAATTGTTGGGTACACCTTCTATCACAAGATTTGAAGGCAAAATCTTTGTTGCTAAGAATGGATCCTTTCTAGAGAAGGAGTTTCTCTCGAAAGAAGTGAGTGGGAGGAAAGTAGAACTTGATAAGGTAATTGTACCTTCTCCCGAGTTGGAAAGTGATTCATCACAGAAATCATTTCTAGTGATTCCCACACCAATTAGTGAGGAAGCTAATGATGATGATCATGAAGTTTCAGATAAAGTTACTACCGAACTTCGTAGATCTCCCAGATTAAGATCCACACCAAAGTGGTACGGTAATACTATTCTGGAAGTCATGTTACTAGACCATGATGAACCTACGAATTATGAGGAAGCGATGATGAGCCCAGATTCCGCAAAATGGCTTGAAGGCATGAAATCTGAGATGGGATCCATGTATGAGAACAAAGTGTGGACTTTGGTGGACTTGCCCGATGATCGGCAAGCCATATTAAATAATGGATCTTCAAGAGGAAGACAGACACTAATAGTAGTGTTACTACCTACAAAGCTCGACTTGTCGCAAAAGGTTTTTGATACGTCCATTTTGCATCATGCTTTTATGTCAATATTTATTGCATTATGGGCTGTTATTTCACGTTATGTCACAATACTTATGGCTATTCTCTCTTATTTTACAAGGTTTACATGAAGAGGGAGAATGCCGGCAGCTGGAATTCTAGGCTGGAAAAGGAGCAAATATTGAAGGACTATTCTGCACAACTCCAAAAGTCCTGTAACTCCACGGAATACCTTAGAATAAATAAAGAAAAATCGTCGCCAAAGATGAAGGCCAGGGGCCCACACCCTGCTCACGAGGGTGGGGGGCACGCCCCCCTGGGCGCCCCCCTACCTCATGCCCCCCCTGGTGGCTCTCCGATGCCCATCTTCTCCTATATGAAGTCTTTCGATGAGAAAAAAACCAGAGAGAACCTTTCGGGACGAGACTCCGCCGCCACGAGGCGGAACCTTGGCGGAACCAATCTAGGGCTCTGGCAGAGCTTTTCTGCCGGGGACACTTCCCTCCGGGAGGGGGAAATCATCAGCGTCGTCATCACCAACGCTCCTCTCATTGGGAGAGGGCAATCTCCATCAACATCTTCACCAGCACCATCTCATCTCCAAACCCTAGTTCATCTCTTGTATCCAATTCTTGTCTCCAAGTCCGGGATTGGTGCCAGTAGTTTGCTAGTAGTGTTGATTACTCTTTGTAGTTGATGCTAGTTGGTTTATTTGGTGGAAGATCATATGTTCAGATCCTATATGCACATTATTACCCCTCTGATTATGAACATGAATATGCTTTGTGAGTAGTTACGTTAGTTCCTGAGGACAAGGGAGAAGTCTTGCTATTAGTAGTCATGTGAATTTGGTATTCGTTCGATATTTTGATAAGATGTATGTTGTCTAACCTCTAGTGGTGTTATGTGAACGTCGACTACGTAACACTTCACCATTATTGGGCCTAGAGGACGACATTGGGAAGTAATAAGTAGATGATGGGTTGCTAGAGTGACAGAAGCTTAAACCCTAGTTTATGCGTTCCTTCGTAAGGGGCTGATTTGGATCCACATGTTTCATGCTATGGTTAGGTTTACCTTAATACTTTTCTTGTAGTTGCAGATGCTTGCAATAGAGGTTAATCATAAGTGGGATGCTTGTCCAAGTAAGGGCAGTACCCAAGCACCGGTCCACCCACATATCAAATTATCAAAGTACCGAACGCGAATCATATGAGCATGATGAAAACTAGCTTGACGATATTCCCATGTGTCCTCGGGGGCGCTTTTCCTATTATAAGAGTTTGTCCAGGCTTGTCCTTTGATACAAAAAGGATTGGGCCACCTTGATGCACTTTATTTACTTTTGTTACTTGTTGCTCGTTACAATTTATCTTATCACAAAACTATCCTTTACCACTTATTTCAGTACTTGCAGAGAATACCTTGCTGAAAACCGCTTATCATTTCCTTCTGCTCCTCGTTGGGTTCGACAGTCTTACTTATCGAAAGGACTACGATAGATCCCCTATACTTGTGGGTCATCAAGACTCATTTTTGGCGCCGTTGCCGGGGAGTGAAGCGCCTTTGGTAGGTTGAATTTGGTAAGTAAAAATTTATTTAGTGTGCTGAAATTTTCTATCACTTGTTACTATGGAAAGTAATTGTTTGAGGGGCTTGTTCGGGGTATCTTCACCCCGTACGGTTGAGCCAAGAGTTGCTCCTTAACCTACTGAACCTATTGAATCTATTGAAAATGAAACTCCTTTTGGAATTCCTTCGGGTATGATGGAAAAACTGCTAGCTAACACTTTCGCAGGAGATGGAATAAAGCATCCTGACGAACATCTATGCTTTGTGGATGATATTTGTGGACTATTTAAGCTTGCAGGTATACCCAATGATGTTGTTAAGAAGAAGGCTTTCCCTTTATCTTTGGAGGTAGACACATTGACATGGTATAGGCTATGTGATGATACGAGATCATGGAACTATAAAAGAGTGAAATTGGAATTTCATCAAAAGTATTACCCTATGCATCTTGTTCATCGTGATCGCAATTATATATATAATTTTTGGCCTCACGAAGGAGAAAGCATCGCTCAAGCTTGGGGGAGGCTTAAATCAATGTTACATTCATGCCCCAATCATGAGCTCTCAAAATTGACAATTCTCCAGAATTTTTATGCTCGACTTTCGGATAATAATCGCACCATGCTCAATACTTCTTGTGCTGGCTCTTTTATGATGAAGCCTATTGAATTTGGATGGAATCTATTGGATAGAATTAAATGCAACCCTGAAGATTGGGACCTCGACAAAGGTAAGGAGTTAGGTATGACAACCAAGTTTGATTGTGTTAAATATTTTATGGATACCGATGTTTTCTGTAAGTTTAGCACTAAATATGGACTTGACTCTGACATAGTAGCTTCTTTCTGTGAATCTTTTGCTACTTATGTTGATCTCCCCAAGGAGAAGTGGTTTAAATATCATCCTCCCATAGAAGTAAAAGTAGCTGCACCTATTAAAGTTGAAGAAAAGATTGTCACTTATAACGATCCTATTGTTCCTACTTCTTATGTTGAGAAACCTCCTTTCCCTGTTAGAATGAAGGATCATGCTAAAGCTTCAACTGTTGTTCGTAAAAGCAGTACTAGGACTTATACACCCCCTGAGCAAGTCAAAGTAGAACCAAATATTGCTATTGTTAAAGATCTCTTGTCGGATAATATTGATGGGCATGTTATTCAATTCACTGGTGAAACTGCTAGAATTGCTAAACCCTGTGATAGAGATAAACATAGACCTGTGGTAGGCATGCCTGTTATTTCTGTTAAAATAGGAGATCATTGTTATCATGGCTTATGTGATATGGGTGCTAGTGCTAGTGTTATACCTTATGAATTATATAAAGAAATTAAGCATGAAATTGCACCTGCTGAGTTAGAAGAAATTGATGTCACAATTAAACTCGCCAATAGAGATACTATTTCACCAGTGGGAATTGTTAGAGATGTTGAAGTCTTGAGTGGGAAAACTAAATATCCTGCTGATTTTCTTGTTCCCAGTTCCCCGCAAGATAGCTTTTGTCCCATTATATTTGGTAGACCCTTCTTGAGTACTGTTATTGCTAAGATAGACTGCGAAAAGAATGTTGTTACTATTAGCTTGGATAATATGGTTCATGAGTTTAATTTCTCTAAATTTAGTAAACAACATCATGAGGAAGAATTGCCTAGTAAGGATGAAATTATTGGTCTTGCCTCTATTGATGTACCTCCTAGTGATCCTTTAGAACACTATTTGCTAGATCATGAAAATGATATGTTTATGAATGAAAGAATGGGAAATAGATGAAGTATTCTTTAAACAAGAACCTATTCTGCAACACAATTTGCCTGTTGAAATCCTAGGGGATCCTCCTCCACCCAAGGGTGATCCCGTGTTTGAGCTTAAACCGTTGCCGGATAATCTTAAATATGCTTATCTTGATGAAAAGAAATATATCCTGTTATTATTAGTGCTAACCTTTCAGAGCATGAAGACGAAAGATTATTGAAAACTCTGAAGAAGCACCGTGCTGCTATTGGATATACTCTGGATGATCTTAAGGGCATTAGTCCCACTCTATGTCAACATAAAATAAATTTGGAAGCTGATGCCAAACCAGTTCGTGACCCTCAACGACGTTTGAATCCTAAAATGAAAGAAGTGGTAAGAAAAGAAATACTCAAGCTTCTGGAGGCAGGTATAATTTATCCCATTGTTGATAGTCAGTGGGTAAGTCCTGTCCATTGTGTCCCTAAGAAGGGAGGTATTACTGTTGTCCCTAATGATAAAGATGAATTGATCCCTCAAAGAATTATCACAGGTTATAGGATGGTAATTGATTTCTGCAAATTAAATAAGGCTACTAAGAAAGATCATTACCCCTTACCTTTTATTGATTAAATGCTAGAAAGACTATGCAAACATACACATTATTGCTTTCTAGATGGTTATTCTGGTTTCTCTCAAATACCTGTGTCAGCTAAAGATCAATCAAAGACTACTTTTGCATGCCCTTTTGGTACTTTTTCTTATAGACGTATGCCTTTTGGTTTATGTAATGCACCTGCTACCTTTCAAAGATGCATGATGGCTATATTCTTTGACTTTTGCGAATAGATTTGTGAGGTTTTCATGGATGACTTTTCCGTCTATGGTTCCTCTTTTGATGATTGCGTAAGCAATCTTGATCGAGTTTTGCAGAGATGTGAAGAAACTAATCTTGTCTTGAATTGGGAAAAGTGCCACTTTATGGTTAATGAAGGTATTATCTTGGGGCACAAAGTTTCTGAAAGAGGTATTGAAGTTGATAAAGCCAAGGTTGATGCTATTGAAAAGATGCCATGTCCAAAGGACATCAAAGGTATAAGAAGTTTCCTTGGTCATGCCGGATTTTATAGGAGGTTCATTAAGGACTTCTCAAAAATCACTCAGCCTCTGACTAATTTATTACAAAAAGATGTACCGTTTGTCTTTGATGATGATTGTGTAGAAGCATTTGAAATACTTAAGAAAGCACTAGTCTCTGCACCTGTTGTTCAGCCACCTGATTGGAACTTACCCTTTGAAATTATGTGTGATGCTAGTGATTATGCTGTTGGTGCTGTTCTAGGGTAGAGAGTTGATAAGAAATTAAATGTTATCCATTATGCTAGTAAGACTCTAGATAGTGCTCAAAGAAATTATGCTACTACCGAAAAGGAATTTTTAGCAGTGGTGTTTGCTTGTGATAAGTTTAGACCTTATATTGTTGATTCCAAAGTTACTATTCACACTGATCATGCTGCTATTAAATATCTTATGGAAAAGAAGGATGCAAAACCTAGACTTATTAGATGGGTTCTCCTGCTTCAAGAATTTGATTTGCATATTGCTGATAGAAAGGGAGCTGAGAACCCTGTTGCAGACATCTTGTCTAGGTTAGAGAATGTTCTTGATGACCCACTACCTATTGATGATAGCTTTCCTGATGAACAATTAAATGTCATAAACACTTCGCGTAGCACTCCTTGGTATGCTGATTATGCTAATTATATTGTTGCTAAATTTATACCACCTAGCTTCACATACCAGCAAAAGAAAAAGTTTTTCTATGACTTGCTACATTACTTTTGGGATGATCCACATCTTTATAAAGAAGGAGTAGATGGTGTCATTAGACGTTGTGTACCTGAGAATGAACAGGAACAGATCCTACGCAAGTGTCACTCCGAAGCTTATGGAGGACATCATGCTGGAGATAGAACTGCACATAAGGTATTGCAATCCGGTTTTTATTGGCCTACTCTCTTCAAGGATGCCCGTAAGTTTGTTTTGTCTTGCGATGAATGTCAAAGAATTGGTAATATCAGTAGACGTCAAGAAATGCGTATGAATTATTCACTTGTTATTGAGCCATTTGATGTTTGGGGCTTTGATTATATGGGACCTTTTCTTGCCTCTAATGGTTACACTCATATTCTAGTTGCTGTTGATTACGTTACTAAGTGGGTAGAAGCTATTCCAACTAGTAGTGCTGATCACAACACTTCTATTAAAATGCTTAAGGAAGTTATTTTTCCGAGGTTTGGAGTCCCTAGATACTTAATGACCGATGGTGGTTCACCCTTTATTCATGGTGCTTTCCGTAAGATGCTTTCTAAATACGACGTTAATCATAGGATTGCATCTCCTTATCACCCTCAGTCTAGTGGTCAAGTAGAATTGAGCAATAGGGAGCTCAAATTAATCTTACAAAAGACTGTTAATAGGTCTAGGAAGAATTGGTCCAAGAAACTTTATGATGCATTATGGGCCTATAGAACTGCATATAAAAATCCTATGGGTATGTCTCCGTACAAAATGGTCTATGGAAAAGCTTGTCACTTACCTCTCGAACTAGAACATAAGGCATATTGGGCTATTAAAGAGCTCAACTATGATTTCAAACTTGCCGGTGAGAAGAGGTTATTTGATATTAGCTCACTTGATGAATGGAGAGCCCAAGCATATGAAAATGCCAAGTTGTTTAAAGAAAAAGTTAAAAGATGGCTTGACAAAAGGATACAAAAGCGCGAGTTTAATGTAGGTGATTATGTATTGCTATACAACTCTCGTTTAAGATTTTTTGCAGGAAAACTTCTCTCTAAATGGGAAGGTCCCTACATTATCGAGGAGGTCTACCGTTCCGGTGCCATAAAAATCAACAACTTCGCAGGCACAAATTCGAAGGTGGTAAACGGTCAAAGGATCAAACACTATATCTCAGGTAATCCTATAAATGTTGAAACTAATATTATTGAAACCGTGACCCCAGAGGAGTACATAAAGGACACTTACCAGAATGTTCCAGACTCCGAAAAGGAATAGGTAAGTGGTACGGTAAGTAAACCGACTCCAAAACAATTTTTAAGGTAATATTTCTCCGTTTTGGAATATTTAGAAAAATAGAAAAATAAATAGCAGTCCAGGGAGGACACGAGGCCGCCACGAAGGTGGAGGGCGCGCCCTACCCCCCTGGGCGCGCCCCCTACCTCGTGAGCACCTCGTGTGCCCTCCGGACTCTGTTTCCTTGCACGATACGTATTTTGATCGGTAAAAATTCATTATATATACCCTTGAAGGTTTTGACCACCGTATCACGCAAATATCTTCTGTTTTCGTTTCGAGCTGTTGCTGCTGCAGATCAAAGCAAGATGTCTTCTCAAGAGTCAGTCGGAGAAAGCCGGGTATCTAACCCGGCACCGGAACCAACGGTGAACAGCGACACTGACCACTTCGGGCCAGCAACGGAGGAAGATATGGAGGCTGACCTGATGAGAGTAGATGCCATGGAAGATCAAGAAGTCACCTCTCGCCTCCGAGCTGGATTTACAATGGGGGAACTACAGAGCTCAACTATTCCAAACTCGGTTATCCCTTCCAATGTTAAATTTCTTTCCTATGAAAATATGAGGAGGAGTGTCTCTTGTTCTCCCGCAGCTATGCAGCATCCTTGGGTGCAAGGAGCTTTAGCCATTACAGGAAAGTTTCGCAAGGAAATAATGGACCTCAAGCAGCAAGTCAATAAGCTCGAGGAGGAGAACTGTATTCTGAGGGGAATCATCGCCAAGAATATTACACCTACAACCAAGAAGGAGAAATAACCACATGGGTATGGGCACTCCCCTTGGTGACTGCCAAGCTTGGGGGAGGTGCCCTGGTATCGTATCACCATCACAACTCCTATCTTTACAGTTTTTCTTAGTTCGATCCTATTAGTAGTATCTTGATTTAGTAGAATAAAGTCGTGACATGATCTAGTTTTGAGTTTTGCTTTATGATCCTTCTTTGTAATCGAGTCCGTGAGCTATATAATAAAGATTAGTGTCGAGTCAAGGGCTTGATTGTTTTGCCATGATCTTGGGAAAGTAGAAGAAAAGAATAAAAAGAATCAAGGAGCTCATATTGATCTTATTGAAAGTAATGACTTCACATAGAAAGAGTATGATGATTAAAAGTTGTTGGGAGTTGGCAAATATAGCTTTGGTCATCATTGCAATTAATAGGAAGTAATAAGGAAAGAGAGGTTTCACATATAGATATATTATCATTGACATCTTTTATGGATGGGAGCACTCATTAAAATATGACATGCTAAAGAGTTGAGGTTGGACAAGGAAGACAGCATAATGAGTTATGTTTTCTTACATTCGAGATAAAGTATGTTGTCATGGATCCTCTACCGTGTTGAGCTTACCTTTCCCCCTCATGCTAGCCAAATTCTTAGCACCAAGTAGAAATACTACTTGTGCTTCCGAACACCCTTAAACCAGTTTTGCCATGAGAGTCCACCATATCTACCTATGGATTGAGTAAGATCCTTCAAGTAAGTTGTCATCGGTGCAAGCGATAAAAATTGCCCTCTAAATATGCATGATTTATTAATGTAGAGAAAGAACCTTTGTACGAACTTGTTGTGGATGCAATAAAAGCGACGGACTGCATAATAAAGGTTCACATACAAGGGGCAATATAAAGTGACGTTCTTTTGCATTAAGATTTTGTGCATCAACCCTAAATGCGCATGACAACCTCTGCTTCCCTCTGCGAAGGGCCTATCTTTTATTATTATCCTCTACCTTACAAGAGTCTCGGTGATCCTCACCATTCCTTTCTCATTTTATCCTTTGGCAAGCTCAGCATGTTGGAAAGAGTATGATATACATATCTAATTGGATGTGGGGGAGCATGAATTGTTATTGTTGACATTACCCTTGAGGTAAAAGGTTGTGGGGCAAAACTATAAGCCCCTATCTTTCTCTGTGTCCGATTAAAACTCCGTAACCACAAGTATCGTGTGAGTACTAGCAATTATGAAGGACTAAATGATAGTTGATTATGTGGACTTGCTTTTAAGCTCTGACATAGACTCTTTCCGATGTTATGATAAATTGCAATTGCCTCAATGACTGAGATTATAATTGGGGAGAGACTAGTGTACAAAAAACACTTAGTGTGCAAAAATAGAAAAATCAACAACATCCATCAGATTTTGAATGGATGTCTCAGATCTAGCTTGAGGAACATGGTGGAGGGATCTTTTTGTACATAACTATTAGTCAAGTGGGTTTTCATAAAAATGCACACAAGCTCCACCAACTCACGTGCATTGCATCTGAGACATCCATTTAATATCCGACGGATGTCACTGCTTTTTTCTATTTTTGCACACTAGCTGCTGCTTTTACACTAGTCTCTCCCTTATAATTGTTAGTGCCCAATAATGTTTCTGATTCATGCTTTGGCTTTGTGAATAGGTCATTACTTGAACATGAGTAATCATATGACAAAATCTACTTATGTTGTTGTTATGAAATAATCATGATGCTTTCATGTCCGTATTTTATTTTTATCGACGCCTCAACCTCTAAACATGAGGACATATTTATTGTTATCGGCTTTTCGCTTGAGGACAAGCGAGGTCTAAGCTTGGGGGAGTTGATACGTCCATTTTGCATCATGCTTTTATGTCAATATTTATTGCATTATGGGCTGTTATTTCACGTTATGTCACAATACTTATGGCTATTCTCTCTTATTTTACAAGGTTTACATGAAGAGGGAGAATGCCGACAGCTGGAATTCTGGGCTGGAAAATGAGCAAATATTGAAGGACTATTCTGCGCAACTCCAAAAGTCCTGAAACTCCACGGAATACCTTAGAATAAATAAAGAAAAATCGTCGCCAAAGATGAAGGCCAGGGGGCCCACACCCTACTCAAGAGGGTGGGGGGCGCCCCCTGGGCGCGCCCCCCTACCTCGTGGGCCCCCTGGTGGCTCTCCGACACCCATCTTCTCATATATGAAGTCTTTCGATGAGAAAAAAATCAGAGAGAACCTTTCGGGACGAGACTCCGCCGCCACGAGGCGGAACCTTGGCGGAACCAATCTAGGGCTCTGGCGGAGCTTTTCTGCCGGGGACACTTCCCTCCGGGAGGGGGAAATCATCACCATCGTCATCACCAACGCTCCTCTCATCGGGAGAGGGCAATCTCCATCAACATCTTCACCAGCACCATCTCATCTCCAAACCCTAGTTCATCTCTTGTATCCAATTCCTGTCTCCAAGTCTGGGATTGGTGCTAGTAATTTGCTAGTAGTGTTGATTACTCTTTGTAGTTGATGCTAGTTGGTTTATTTGGTAGAAGATCATATGTTCAGATCCTATATGCACATTATTACCCCTCTGATTATGAACATGAATATGCTTTGTGAGTAGCTACGTTTGTTCCTGAGGACAAGGGAGAAGTCTTGCTATTAGTAGTCATGTGAATTTGGTATTCGTTCGATATTTTGATAAGATGTATGTTGTCTAACCTCTAGTGGTGTTATGTGAACGTCGACTACATAACACTTCACCATTATTGGGCCTAGAGGAAGGCATTGGGAAGTAATAAGTAGATGATGGGTTGCTAGAGTGACAGAAGCTTAAACCCTAGTTTATGCGTTGCTTCATAAGGGGTTGATTTGGATCCACATGTTTCATGCTATGGTTAGGTTTACCTTAATACTTTTGTTGTAGTTGCGGATGCTTGCAATAGAGGTTAATCATAAGTGGGATGCTTGTCCAAGTAAGGGCAGTACCCAA
Organism: Triticum dicoccoides; assembly: GCF_002162155.2. NCBI lineage: Eukaryota > Viridiplantae > Streptophyta > Magnoliopsida > Poales > Poaceae > Triticum > Triticum dicoccoides. The sequence continues at coordinate 103,097,467 of NC_041387.1, read as the reverse complement.
GCACCGGTCCACCCACATATCAAATTATCAAAGTACCGAACGTGAATCATATGAGCATGATGAAAACTAGCTTGACGATATTCCCATGTGTCCTCGGGAGCGATTTTCCTATTATAAGAGTTTGTATAGGCTTGTCCTTTGCTACAAAAAGGATTGGGCCACCTTGCTGCACTTTATTTACTTTTGTTACTTGTTGCTCGTTACAATTTATCTTATCACAAAACTATCTGTTACCACTTATTTCAGTACTTGCAGAGAATACCTTGCTGAAAACTGCTTATCATTTCCTTTTGCTCCTCGTTGGGTTCGACACTCTTACTTATCGAAAGGACTACGATAGATCCCCTATACTTGTGGGTCATCAGTTTTCGACAAGTTCAAGGTGTTGACTACAATGAGATTTTTTCAACTGTAGCGATGCTTAAATCCATCCGAATCATGTTAGCAATTGCCACATTATATGAAATCTGGCAAATGGATGTCAAAACTGCATTCCTTAATGGATTTGTTAAAGAAGAGTTGTATATGATGCAACCAGAAGGTTTTGTCAATCCTAAAGGTGCTAGCAAAGTGTGCAAGCTCCAGTGATCCATCTATGGACTAGTGCAAGCATCTCGGAGTTGGAATATATGCTTTGATGAGTTGATCAAAGCATATAGTTTTATACAGACTTGCGGTGAAGCCTGTATTTACAAGAAAGTGAGTGGGAGCACTACAGCCTTTTTGATAAGTATATGTGAATGACATATTGTTGATCAGAAATAATGTAGAGTTTTCTGGAAAGCATAAAGGAGTGTTTGAAAGGAGTTTTTCAAAGAAAGACCTCGATGAAGCTGCTTACACATTGAGCATCAAGATCTATAGAGATAGATCAAGACGCTTGATAAGATTTTTCAATGAGTACATACCTTGTAAAATTTTGAAGTAGTTCAAAATGGAATAGTCAAAGAAGAAGTTCTTGCCTGTGTTGCAAGGTGCGAAGTTGAGTAAAAATAAAAACCCGACCATGGCAGAAAATAGAAAGAGAATGAAAAGTCATTCCCTATGCCTCAGTCATAGGTTCTATAAAGTGTACTATGATGTGTACCAGACCTATTGTATACCTTGCTCGAGTTTGGCAAGGGAGTACAATTTTGATCTAGGAGTAGATCACTGGACAGCGGTCAAGAATATCCTTAGTGAGGACTAAGGAAATGTTTCTCCATTATGGAGGTGATAAAAAGGTTCGTCATAAAGAGTTGCATGGATGCAAGCTTTTACACCAATCCAGATGACTCTAAAGTCTCAATCTGGATGCATATTGAAAGTGGGAGCAATAAGCTAGAGTCGCTCTATGCAGAGCATTGTAGACGTAGAATATTTGCAAAATACATACGGCTCTGAATGTGGCAGACCCGTTGACTAAACTTCTCAAACAAGCAAAACATGATCACTCTTTTGAGACTATTTTGATATTAGAGGGGAAAGAGTAAAAATGCACTATGATCTAGCCAAGTTCAGGCCGCATGGTTGCATAATATCCTACGCCTGCCTTGTGTTTGTAGATATGGTGGATAATGAGCTATAATTCCTTCCCTGGAACAGGGAGGTGTTGTGTATCTTGCTCCTACTTGCAATCTACCAAGTGTCCAACCCTTCTCGGAGGTAAATGCAGATGAGGTTGAAAAATCATCACCCCACCACCACCACCACAGTCCAGGGCCTCCTTTTGTAGAAGGGGGGGGTACCGCAGTAGATACGGTGAGGTACATAGTTGCAATAAATGCTCAATGAAGTGTCATCGTCTTCTAGTCTCCGGGAACGAACGCCTGCCTTGTCACTGTCGTTGAAGTGTGTCACTGGGCTGGGTGCGACACGCACCCTTACGGATGTACACCATGCGGTGAATATTGGGGGTGACTCAGCCCCTTCGTCTTGTCACTCCACTAGCACTCCTGCATCCATGCCGTGTGTTGTAAAAAGCCTGCACATGCAGAACTAATACGACATGCGTGGGATGCGGTGGCTGGATGTTCCCGCTTGTCGGGTCCGGGTCAGGTGGAGCGGTTGTTGCGGATGTGGTCATTCCCGGAAGTCGGCTGCCCCGGCTCATTGTCGGATGTCTTAAGCTTGCTTTCTCCAACACTTACTCGCTGGCTACAGAAGAGTGTGGCATGTTGCAACGTCTTGAGCTTGCGTTGGTTTTCCTTGAAGAGGAAAGGGTGATGCAGCAAAGTAGCGTAAGTATTTCCCTCAGTTTTTGAGAACCAAGGTATCAATCCAGTAGGAGGCTCCTCAAAACTACCATGCACCTACACAAACAAATAAGAACCTCACAACCAACACAATAAAGGGGTTGTCAATCCCTTCACGACCACTTGCGAAAGTGAGATCTGATAGAGTTAATATGATAAGATAAACATTTTTGGTATTTTTATGATATAGATTGGAAAGTAAAAGATGCAAATAAAAGTAGATGGCAAACTTATATGATAAAAGATAGACCCGGGGCCATAGGTTTCACTAGTGGCTTCTCTCAAGATAGCATAAGTATTATGGTGGGTGAACAAATTACTGTCGAGCAATTGATAGAAAAGTGAATAATTATGAGATTATCTAGGCATGATCATGTATATAGGCATCACGTCCGTGACAAGTAGATCGAAACAATTCTGCATCTACTACTATTACTCCACACATCGACCGACTCTTGCCTGCATCTAGAGTATTAAGTTCATAAAGAACAGAGAAACGCATTAAGAAAGATGACATGATGTAGAGGGATAAACTCATGCTATATGATATAAACCCCATCTTTTTATCCTCGATGGCAACAATACAATATGTGCCTTGCTGCACCTGCTGTCACTGGGAAAGGACACCGCAAGATTGAACCCAAAGCTAAGCACTTCTCCCATTGCAAGAAAGATCAATCTAGTAGGCCAAACCAAACTGATAATTCGAAGAGACTTGCAAAGATAAATTAATCATACATAAAAGAATTCAGAGGAGATTCAAATATTTCTCATGGATAAACTTGATCATAAACCCACACTTCATCGGATCTCGACAAACACACCGCAAAAAGAGTTGCATCGAATAGATCTCCAAGAAGATCGAGGAGAACTTTGTATTGAGATTCAAAGAGAGAGAAGAAGCCATCTAGCTAATAACTATGGACCCGAAGGTCTGTGGTAAACTACTCACAACTCATCGGAGAGGCCTTGGAGATGATGTAGAGGCCCTCCATGGTGGATTCCCCCTCCGGCGGAGCGCCGGCGACGACTCCAAGATGGGATCTCGCGGATATAGAAGGTTGCGGCGGTGGAATTAGGTTTTCGTGGTCACCACTGATCGTTTCAGGGTACAGATGTATATATAGGAGTAAGAACTACGTCGGTTGACGATCGAGGGGCCCACAAGGGTGGGGGGCATGCCCATCCCTAGGGGGCGCACCGGGCACCCTCGTGGCCGCCTCACTTGTTGCTTGACGTCCACTCCAAGTCTCCCGGTTGGCATTTGTTCCAAAAAGATCGTTCCCGAAGGTTTCATGCCGTTTGGACTCCGTTTGATATTCCTTTTCTTCGAAACACTAAAATAGGCAAAAAAAATAGCAATTCGGGCTGGGCCTCCGGTTAGTAGGTTAGTCCCAGAAATGATATTAAAGTGTAAAATAAAGCCCATAAACATCCAAAACAAGTAATATAATAACATGGAGTAACCAAAAATTATAGATACATTGGAGACGTATCAAGCATTCCCAAGCTTAATTCCTGCTCGTCCTCGAGTAGGTAAATGATAAAAACAGAATTTTTGATGTGGAATGCTACCTAGCATAATTCTCAATGTAATTTTCTTTATTGTGGCATAAATGTTCAGATCCAAATGATTCAAAATAAAAGTTCATATTGACATAAGAAATAGTAATACTTCAAGCATACTAATAAAGCAATCATGTCTTCTCAAAATAACATGGCTAAAGAAAGTTATCCCTACAAAATCATATAGTCTGGTTGTTGCTCTATCTTCATCACACAAAGTATTTAATCATGCACAACCCCGATGACAAGCCAAGCAATTGTTTCATACTTTAGTAATCTCAAACTTTTTCAACTTTCACGCAATACATGAGCGTGAGCCATGGACATAGCACTATATGTGGAATAGAATGGTGGTTGTGAAGAAGACAAAAAGGGAGAAGATAGTCTCACATCAACTAGGCGTATCAACGGGCTATGGATATGCCCATTAATAGATATCAATGTGAGTGAGTAGGGATTGCCATGCAACGGATGCACTAGAGCTATAAATATATGAAAGCTCAACAAAAGAAACTAAGTGGGTGTGCATCCAACTTGCTTGCTCACGAAGACCTAGGGCATTTTGAGGAAGCCCATCATTGGAATATACAAGCCAAGTTCTATAATGAAAAATTCCCACTAGTATATGAAAGTGACAACATAGGAGACTCTCTATCATGAAGATCATGGTGCTACTTTGAAGCACAAGTGTGGTAAAAAGGATAGTAGCATTGTCCCTTCTCTCTTTTTCTCTCATTTTTTTATTTGGCCTTTCTCTTTTTTTGGCCTTTCTCTCTCTCTTTTTTTAAAGTCCGAAGTCTCATCCCGACTTGTCGGGGAATCATAGTCTCCATCATCCTTTCCTCACTTGGGACAATGGTCTAATAATGAAGATCATCACACTTTTATTTACTTACAACTCAAGATTACAACTCGATACTTAGAACAAGGTATGACTCTATATGAATGCCTCCGGCAGTGTTCCGGGATATGCAATGAATCAAGAGTGACATGTATGAAAAATTATGAAGGTGGCCTTGCCACAAATACGATGTCAACTACATGATCATGCAATGAGCAATATGACAATGATGAAGCATGTCATAATAAACAGAACGGTGGAAAGTTGCATGGCAATATATCTCGGGATGCTATTCAAATGCCATAATAGGTAGGTATGGTGGCTGTTTTGAGGAAGGTATATGGTGGGTGTATGGTACCGGCGAAAGTTGCGCGGCACAAGAGAGGCTAGTAATGGTGGAAGGATGAGAGTGCGTATAATCCATGGACTCAACATTAGTCATAAAGAACTCATATACTTATTGCAAAACTCTACAAGCCATTGAAAACAAAGTACTACGCGCATGCTCCTAGGGGGGTAGATTGGTAGGAAAAGACCATCGCTCGTCCCCAACCGTCACTCATAAGGAAGACAATCAATAAATAAATTGTGCTCCAACTTCATCACAAAGCGGTTCACCATACATGCATGCTACGGGAATCACAAACTTCAACACATGTATTCTTTAAATTCATAATCACCCAACTAGCGTGACTCTAATATCACCATCCTAACATCTCAAAACAGTTATCAAGTATCAAATTGATCATAGCATCCAATTCACTTTCTATGATAGTTTTTATTATACCCAACTTGGATGCCCATCATTCTAGGACCAAATTTATAACCATAGAAAATACCATTCTGTTCTAAAAGACTATCAAAATAATATAAGTGAAGCATGAGAGATAAAAAATTTCTTCAAAATTAAACCACCGCCATGCTTTAAAAGATATAAGTGAAGCACTAGAGCAAAAATTACCTAGCTCAAAAGATATAAGTGAAGCACATAGAGTATTCTAATAAATTCTAAATCAAGTGGGTTTCTCCCAAAAGGTGTGTACAGCAAGGATTATTGTGGTGATAAAAAAAGCAAAGACTAATATCATACAAGACGCTCCAAGCAAAACACATATCATGTGGCGAATAAAAATATAGCTCCAAGTAAAGTTACCGATAGACGAAGACGAAAGAGGGGATGCCTTCCGGGGAATCCCCAAGCTTAGGCTTTTGGTTATCCTTGAATATATTGGGGTGCCATGGGCATCCCCAATCTTAGGCTTTTTCCACTCCTTATTCCATAGCCCATCAAATCTTTACCCGAAACTTGAAAACTTCATAACACAAAACTCGACAGGAAATCTCATAAGCTCCATTAGTGCAAGAAAGAAAAACCACCACATAAGGTACTGTAATGAACTCATTCTTTATTTACATTGGTGTTAAACCTACTGTATTCCAACTTCTCTATGGTTCATACCCCTACATACTAGCCATAGATGCATCAAAATAAGCAAACAACACACAAAAAACAGAATCTGTCGAAAACAGAACAGTCTGTAGCAATATGTAACTTTAGAATTCTTATGGAACTCTAAAAATCCTACCAAAATATGACGTTCTAGGAAATTTGTCTATTGATCTACAGAAAAAAGAATCAACGCGAAATCTGGTTTCTGTGATTTATTGAATTTTTTCTCGTGAGCGCGAAGTTTCTGTTTTTCAGCAGAATCACATTAACTATTACCATAGGTTATCCTATAGGTTTCACTTGGCACAAACACTAATTAAAACATGAAAACACATTTAAACATAAGCTATATGAAATATTTATTACTAAAAAGAAGCAAAAAGCAAAAAATAAAAATAAATTGGGTTGCCTCCCAACAAGCGCTATTGTTTAACGCCCCAAGCTAGGCATAAAAGCGAGGATATGTCTAAGTAGTGCCATCTTTGGCACTCAATTCATAACTAGCTCGCATGATAGATTCATAAGGTAATTTGACTTTATTTCTTGGAAAGTGTTCCATGCCTTTCCTTAAAGTAAATTGGAATCTAATGTTCCCTTCCTTCATATCAATAGTTACACCAATCGTACTAAGGAAAGGTCTACCAAGAATAATAGGACATGAAAGATTGCAATCTATATCAAGAACGATAAAACCTACGGGCACATAATTCCTATTTGCAACAATAAGAACATCGTTGATCCTTCCCAAAGGTTTCTTAATGGTGGAATCAACAAAGTGCAATTTTCAAGAGCAATCATCAAGATCATGGAAACCTAGAATATCACATAAGTTTTCGGAATCGTGGAAACACTAGCACCCAAATCACACAAAGCATGACACTCATGATCTTTAATTTTAATTTTTTAGTAGGTACCCACTCATCATAAAGTTTTCTAGGTATAGAAACTTCCAAATTAAGTTTTTCATCATAAGATTGCATCAAGTCATCAACAATATGTTTGGTAAAAGCTTTATTTTGACTATAAGCATGAGGAGAATTCAACACAGATTGCAACAAGGAAATACAATCTACTAAAGAACAATTATCATAATTAAATTCCTTGAAATCCATAATAGTGGGTTTAATGCTATTTAAAGTCTTGACCTCTCCAATCCCACTTTTACCAAATTTAGCATCAAGATCTAAAAACTCCGAATCATTGGGATGCCTTTTAACTGAAGTTGACTCATATCCAGTCCCATAATTATTAAGATTCATATTGTAAAACAAGGATTAAATGGAGGATACATCAATAACTTTTAGATCTTCATCATTATTTTCATGGAAACTAGAAGAACGCGCTTTTACAAAGCAATTTTTCGTAGCACGCAATCTAGCGGTTCTTTCTTTGCACTCATCAATGGAAATTCTCATGGCTTTGAGAGACTCATTGATATCATGCTTAGGAGGAATAGATCTAAGTTTCAAAGAATCAACATCAAGCGAAAGTCTATCAACGTTCCTAGCCAATTCATCAGCTTTAAGCATATTTTCTTCAAGCAAAGCATTAAAAATCTTTTGAGAGATCATAAATTCTTTAACACTATTTTCAAAATCAAAGGGCATCTTATTAAAATTTCCATAAGAGTTGTTGTAGGAGTTACCATAATTATTAGAGGAGTTACTAGGGAACGGTCTAGGATTAAAGTTTCCTCTATAAGCATTGTTGCCGAAATTATTCCTACCAACAAAATTCACATCCATAGATTCATTATTATTCTCAATCAAAGTAGACAAAGGCATATCATTGGGATCAATAGGAGAACTCTTAATAGCAAACAATTTCATAAGTTCATCCATCTTTCCACTCAAAACATTAATTTCTTCTATAGCATGCACTTTTTTACTAGTAGATCTTTCGGTGTGCCATTGAGAATAATTAGCCATAATGTTATCAAGGAGTTTGGTAGCTTCTCCTAAAGTGATTTCCATAAAAGTGCCTCCCGCGGACGAATCTAAAAGATTTCTAGAAGCAAAATTCAATCCGGCATAGAAATTTTGTATGATCATCCATAAGTTCAAACCTTGAGTAGGGCAATTGTGAATCATTAATTTCATTCTTTCCCAAGATTGGGCAACATGCTCATGATCAAGTTGATTAAAATTCATAATATCGTTCCTAAGAGAGATGATCTTAGCAGGAGGAAAATACTTAGAGATAAAAGCATCGTTGCACTGATTCGATGAATCAATACTATTTTGGGGCAAAGATGAGAACCAAATTTTAGCACGATCTCTAAGGGAAAACGAAAATAACTTCAATTTAAGAATATCATTATCCGTATCTTTCTTCTTTTGCATATCACACAAATCAACAAAGTTGTTTAGATGGGTAGCGGCATCTTCACTAGGAAGGCCGAAGAATTGATCTTTCATAACAAGATTCAGCAAAGCAGCACTGATTTCACAAGACTCAACATCATTAAGAGGAGCAATCGGAGTACTAAGGAAATCATTATTATTGGTATTGGAGAAATCACACGGTTTGGTATTATCTTGCGCCATCGCGACAAGCAATCCAACACACAAGCAAACAAAAAGGGCAAGTGAATGAGAGATGAGATTGGGAAAGAGAGCGAATAAAACGGCAAGGTTGAAGTGGGGGAGAGGAAAACGAGAGGCAAATGGTAAATAATGTAATGCGAGGGAGATGAGTTTGTGATGGGTACTTGGTATGTCTTGACTTGAGCGAAGACCTCCCCGGCAATGGCGCCAGAAATCCTTCTTGCTACATCTTGAGATTGCATTGGTTTTCCTTGAAGAGGAAAGGGTGACGAAACAAAGTAGTGTAAGTATTTCCCTCAGTTTTTGAGAACCAAGGTATCAATCCAGTAGGAGGCTCCTCAAAAGTCCCACGCACCTACACAAACAAACAAGAACCTCGCAACCAACGCAATAAAGGGGTTGTCAATCCCTTCACGGCCACTTGCGAAAGTGATATCTGATAGATATAATATGATAAGATAAATATTTTTGGTATTTTTATGATATAGATTGGAAAGTAAAAGATGCAAATAAAAGTAGATGGCAAACTTATATGATAAAAGATAGACCCGGGGGGCATAGGTTTCACTAGTGGCTTCTCTCAAGATAGCATAAGTATTACGGTGGGTGAACAAATTACTGTCGAGAAATTGATAGAAAAGCGAATAATTATGAGATTATCTAGGCATGATCATGTATATAGGCATCACGTCCGTGACAAGTAGATCGAAACGATTGTGCATCTACTACTATTACTCCACACATCGACCGACTCCTGCCTGCATCTAGAGTATTAAGTCCATAAAGAACAGAGTAACGCATTAGGAAAGATGACATGATGTAGAGGGATAAACTCATGCAATATGATATAAACCCCATCTTTTTATCCTCGATGGCAACAATCCAATACGTGCATTGCTACCCCTGCTGTCACTGGGAAAGGACACCGCAAGATTGAACCCAAAGATAAGCACTTCTCCCATTGCAAGAAAGATCAATCTAGTAGGCCAAACCAAACTGGTAATTCGAAGAGACTTGCAAAGATAAATTAATCATACATAAAAGAATTTAGAGGGGATTCAAATATTTCTCATAGATAAACTTGATCATAAACCCACAATTCATCGGATATAGACAAACACACCGCAAAAAGAGTTACATTGAATAGATCTCCAAGAAGATCGAGGAGAACTTTGTATTGAGATTCAAAGAGAGAGAAGAAGCCATCTAGCTAATAACTATGGACCCGAAGGTCTGTGGTAAACTACTCACAACTCATTGGAGAGGCCTTGGATATGATGTAGAGGCCCTCCGTGGTGGATTCCCCCTCCGGTGGAGCACCGGCGACGGCTCCAAGATGGGATCTCACCGATAAAGAAGGTTGCGGCGGTGGAATTAGGTTTTCATGGTCCCCTCTGATTGTTTCAGGGTACGGGTGTATATATAGGAGGAAGAAGTACGTCGGTTGACTATCGAGGGGCCCATGAGGGTAGGGGCGTGCCAGGCACCCTCGTGGCCGCCTCGCTTGTTGCTTGACGTCCACTCCAAGTCTCCCGGTTGGCATTTGTTCCAAAAAGATTGTTCCCGAAGGTTTCATCCCGTTTGGACTCCGTTTGATATTCCTTTTCTTTGAAACACTGAAATAGGCAAAAAAAACAGCAATTCGGGCTGGGCCTCCGGTTAGTAGGTTAGTCCCAAAAATGATATAAAATTGTGAAATAAAGCCCATAAACATCCAAACCAGGCAATATAATAGCATGGAACAATCAAAAATTATAGATACGTTGGAGACGTATCAGATGTCTTGATGAAGATCTCTACATACCACCATGGAGCCTGGGCTCCTTCTTAGAGTTTTAGTAGATAATCTTGGTAAAGATCTGCATGCTAGCACGAGGTTGTGGTAGCGGGTTTGTTATTGGGGCGTGACGTGGCTTGAAACTGCGTCGGTATTTCCCCAAAGAGGAAGGGATGATGGAACACAACTACGGTAAGTATTTCCCTTAGTTATGAAACCAACGTATCAATCCAGTAGGAGAACCAAGCAACAATATGTAAACGGTACCTGCACACAAAGAACAAAAACTTGCAACCTTGCACGTAAGAGAGGTTATCAATCTCTCCATGATAAAAAGATAGATTAGTTTGTGTAAGATTGGATAAATAGATCGCTCACGAACACAAAATAAAATATGCAAATAAAAAGTGCAATAAGGTATTTTTGGGGTTTTGGAATAATAGATCTGAAAATAAATGCAACAAAAAAAGACCGGAAGGCAATATGATAAAAAATAGACCCGGGGCCCGTAGATTTCACTAGTGGCTTCTCTCAAGAAAATAGCGCATGGTGGGTAAACAAATTACTGTTGGCCAATTGATAGAAGAACAAATGATTATGACGATATCCAAGGCAATGATAAATATATAGGCATCATGTCCAAGATTATTAGATAGAAACGATTTTGCATCTACTACTATTACTCCACACATCGACCGCTATCTAGCATGCATCTCGTGTATTAAGTTCATGGAGAAACAAAGTAATGCAGTAAGAATGATGACATGGTGTAGACAAGATCTATTCATGTAGGAATAGACCCCATCTTGTTATCCTTAATAGCAACGATACATACGTGCCTCGCTAACCCTTCTGTCACTGGGTGAGGACACCGTAAGATCGAACCCATCACAAAGCACCTCTTCCCATGGCAAGAAAAATCGATCTAGTTGGCCTAACTAAACCAAAGATTCAAGAAGAAATATGGGGCTATAAATAATCATGCATATAAGAGATCAAAGAAAATTCAAATAGTATTCATGGATATAGATGTGATGATAAACTCAGACTTCATCGGATCCCAGCAAACACCCTGCAAAAAGTCATTACATCAAATAGATCTCCAAGAGACCATGGTGTTGAGAATCAAAATAGAGAGAGAGGAAGCCATCTAGCTACTGCCTACGGACTCGTGGGTCTATGGTGGACTACTCATATGCATCATCGGACATGCATCAATGAGGATGATGAACCCCTCTGTGATGGTGTTAGATTGGATCTTGTGGTTCTGGAACTTGCGGCGGCTGGAATTGTGTTTCGACTCCTCCTTTAGGGTTTCTGAAATATCTGAGTATTTATAGAGCGAAGAGGTGGTGGAGGAGAACCCCATGGGCCCCACAACCCATCAGGGCACGGCAGGGGCCTCTGGCACGCCCTGGTGTCTTGTGGGCCCCACGGTCCTGAAGGAAATATGCCCTAGAGACAATAATAAAGTTGTTATTTATATCTCCTTATATCTTGATAAAACTTTATTATTCATGCTAGAATTTTATTAACCGGAAACTTAGTATGTGTGTGAATACATAGACAAACATAGTGTCACTAGTATGCCTCTACTTGACTAGCTCGTTGAATCAAAGATGGATAAGTTTCCTAGCCATAGACATGAGTTGTCATTTGATTAACGAGATCACATCATTAGAGAATGATGTGATTGACTTGACCCATTCTGTTAGCTTAGAATTTGATCGTTTAGTATATTGCTATTGCTTTCTTCATGACTTATACATGTTCCTATGACTATGACATTATGCAACTCCCGAATGCCGGAGGAAAACTTTGTGTGCTACCAAACCTCACAACGTAACTGGGTGATTATAAAGGTGCTCTACAGGTGTCTCCGATGGTACTTGTTGAGTTGGCATAGATCGAGATTAGGATTTGTCACTCCATGTTTCGGAGAGGTATCTCTGGGCCCTCTTGGTAATGCACATCACTATAAGCCTTCAAGCAATGTGACTAATGAGTTAGTTGCGGGATGATGCATTACAAAACGAGTAAAGAGACTTGCCGGTAACGAGTTTGAACTAGGTATTGAGATACCGACGATCGAATCTCGGGCAAGTAACATACCGATGACAAAGGGAACAACGTACTTGTGATGCGGTTCGACTGATAAAGAGCTTCGTAGAATATGTAGGAGCCAATATGGGCATCCAGGTTCCGCTATTGGTTATTGACCAGAGAGGTGTCTCGGTCATGTCTACATAGTTCTCAAACCCGCAGGGTCCGCACGCTTAACGTTCGTTGACGATATATTATTATATGAGTTATGTATGTTGGTGATCGAATGTTGTTCGGAGTCCCGGATATGATCACGGACATGACGAGGAACTCCAGAATGGCCCAGAGATAAAGATTGATATACGGGATAATAGTGTTTGGTCTCCGAAAGGGTTCTGGAATTCACCGGAAGGGGTTCCGGATGTTTCCCAAAATGTTTGGGTACGAGAACACTTTATTTGGGCCAAAGGGGAAAGCCCACAAGGTTTTTGGAGAGCGCAAAAAGAAGTTTTGCGAAGTATAGGGGCCAGACGCCAGGGTCCCTGGCGTCTGGGTCCAGACGCCGGGAACCCTGGCGTCTGGCCCTAGAGTCCGAGAAGGACTCTTGCCTTTCGGGTGAAACCGACTTTGTGGAGGCTTTTACTCCAAGTTTCGACCCCAAGGCTCAACATATAAATAGAGGGGCATGAAGGAAATATGCCCTGGAGGCAATAATAAAGTTATTATTTATTTCCTCATATCATGATAAATGTTTATTATTCATGCTAGAATTGTATTAACCGGAAACATGATACATGTGTGAATACATAGACAAACATATAGTCACTAGTATGCCTCTACTTGACTAGCTCATTAATCAGAGATGGTTATGTTTCCTAACCATAGACATGTGTTGTCATTTGATTAATGGGATCACATCATTAGAAGAATGATGTGATTGACGTGACCCATTCCGTTAGCCTAGCACTTGATCGTTTAGTATATTGCTATTGCTTTCTTCATGACTTATACATGTTCCTGTAACTATGAGATTATGCAACTCCCGTTTACCGGAGGAACACTTTGGGTGCTACCAAACGTCACAACGTAACTGGGTGATTATAAAGGAGTACTACAGGTGTCTCCAAAGGTACATGTTGGGTTGGCGTATTTCGAGATTAGGTTTTGTCACTCCGATTGTCGGAGAGGTATCTCTGGGCCCTCTCGGTAATGCACATCACTATAAGCCTTGCAAGAAATGTAGCTAATAAGTTAGTTACGGAATGATGCATTACGTAACGAGTAAAGAGACTTGCCGGTAACGAGATTGAACTAGGTATTAGATACCGACGATCGAATCTCGGGCAAGTAACATGCCGATGACAAAGGGAACAACGTATGTTGTTATGCGGTTTGACCGATAAAGATCTTCGTAGAATATGTAGGAGCCAATATGAGCATAGGTTCTGCTATTGGTTATTGACCGAGAATAGTTCTAGGTCATGTCTACATAGTTCTCGAACCCGCAGGGTCCGCACGCTTAACGTTACGATGACAGTTTTATTATGAGTTTATATATTTTGATGTACCGAAGGTTGTTCGGAGTCCCGGATGTGATCCAGGACATGACGAGGAGTCTCGAAATGGTCGAGACATAAAGATTGATATATTGGAAGCCTATATTTGGATATCGGAAACGTTCCGGGAGAAACCGGGATTTTTCCAGAGTACCGGGGGGTTACCAAAAACCCCCCGAGGGTTATTGGGCCTACATGGGCCATGAGGGAGAAGAGGAGGGCCGGCCAGGGCAGGCCGCGCGCCCCCTCCGCCCTAGTCCGAATAGGACAAGGAAGGGGGGGCGGCGCCCCCCTTTCCTCTTTCCCCTCCCCCCTTTCCTTCTCCACCAAGGCAAGAGGGGGGAGTCCTACTCCCGGTGGGAGTAGGACTCCTCCAAGCGCACCCCTTGGGGGCCGGCCGCACCTCCCCCTCCCTCCTTTATATACGGGGGCAGGGGGCACCCTAGAACACAGAAGTTGATCTACGTGATCGTTCCTTAGCCGTGTGCGGTGCCCCCCTCCACCATATTCCACGTCGGTCATATCGTCGTGGAGTTTAGGCAAAGCCCTGCGCCGGTAGAACATCATCATCGTCACCACGCTGTTGTGCTGACGGAACTCATCCCCGACACTTTGCTGGGACGGAGTCCGGGGATCGTCATTGAACTGAATGTGTGCTGAACTCGGAGGTGCCATACGTTCGGTACTTGGATCGATCGGATCGTGAAGACGTACGACTACATCAACCGCGTTGTCATAACGCTTCCGCTTACGGTCTACGAGGGTACGTGGACTTTACTCTCCCCTCTCGTTGCTATGCATCACCATGATCTTGTGTGTACGTAGGAATTTTTTTGAAATTGCTACGTTCCCCAACAGTGGCATCCGAGCCAGGTTTTATACGTAGATGTCATATGCACGAGTAGAACACAAGTGAGTTGTGGGCGATACAAGTCATACTGCTTACCAGCATGTCATACTTTGGCTCAGCGGTATTGTGAGATGAAGTGGCCCGGACCGATATTACGCGTACGCTTACGCGAGACTGGTTTCACCGTTACGAGCACTCGTGCTTAAAGGTGACCGGCGGGTGTCTGTCTCTCTCACTTTAGCTGAATCGAGTGTGACTACGCCCGGTCCTTGCAAAGGTTAAAACAGCATTAACTTGACGAACTATCGTTGTGGTTTTGATGCGTAGGTAAGAACGGTTCTTGCTAAAGCCCGTAGCAGCCATGTAAAATTTACAACAACAAAGTAGAGGACGTCTAACTTGTTTTTGTAGGGCATGTTGTGATGTGATATGGTCAAGACGTGATGCTATATTTTATTGTATGAGATGATCATGTTTTGTAACCGAAGTTATCGGCAACTGGCAGGAGCCATATGGTTGTCACTTTATTGTATGAAATGCAAATGCCCTGTAATTGCTTTACTTTATCACTAAACGGTAGCGATAGTCGTAGAAGCAATAGATGGCATAACGACAACGATGCTATGATGGAGATCAAGGTGTCGCGCCGGTGACGATGGTGATCACGACGGTGCTTCGAAGATGGAGATCACAAGCACAAGACGATGATGGCCATATCATATCACTTATATTGATTGCATGTGATGTTTATCCTTTATGCATCTTATCTTGCTTTGATTGGTGGTAGCATTTTAAGATGATCTCTCACTAAATTATCAAGAAGTGTTCTCCCTGAGTATGCACCATTGCGAAAGTTCTTCGTGCTGAGACACCACGTGATGATCGGGTGTGATAGGCTCTACGTTCAAATACAACGGGTGCAAAATAGTTGCACACGTGGAATACTCAGGTTAAAACTTGACGAGCCTAGCATATAACAGATATGGCCTCGGAACACAGAGACCGAAAGGTCGAGCGTGAATCATATAGTAGATATGATCAACATATTGATGTTCACCATTGAAACTACTCCATCTCACGTGACGATCGGACATGGTGTAGTTGATATGGATCACGTAATCACTTAGAAGATTAGAGGGATGTCTATCTAAGTGTGAGTTCTTAAGTAATATGATTAATTGAACTTAAATTTATCATGAACTTAGTACCTAATAGTATTTTGCTTGTCTATGTTTGTTGTAGATAGATGGCTCGTGTTGTTGTTCCGTTGAATTTTAATGCGTTCCTTGAGAAAGCAAAGTTGAAAGATGATGGTAGAAATTACACGGACTGGGTCCGTAACCTGAGGATTATCCTCATTGCTGCACAGAAGAATTACGTCCTGGAAGCACCGCTGGGTGCCAGGCCTGCTGCTGATGCAACTGACAACGTTAAGAACGTCTGGCAGAGCAAAGCTGATGACTACTCGATAGTTCAGTGTGCCATGCTTTACGGCTTAGAACCGGGTCTTCAACGACGTTTTGAACGTCATGGAGCATATGAGATGTTCCAGGAGTTGAAGTTAATATTTCAAGCAAATGCCCGGATTGAGAGATATGAAGTCTCCAATAAGTTCTATAGCTGCAAGATGGAGCAGAATAGTTCTGTCAGTGAACACATACTCAAAATGTCTGGGTATAATAATCACTTGATTCAACTGGGAGTTAATCTTCCTGATGATAGTGTCATTGACAGAATTCTTCAATCACTGCCACCAAGCTACAAGAGCTTCGTGATGAACTATAATATGCAAGGGATGGACAAGACTATTCCCGAGCTCTTCGCAATGCTAAAAGCCGCGGAGGTAGAAATCAAAAAGGAGCATCAAGTGTTGATGGTTAACAAGACCACCAGTTTCAAGAAAAAGGGCAAAGGGAAGAAGAAGGGGAACTTCAAGAAGAACAGCAAACAAGTTGCTGCTCAAGAGAAGAAACCCAAGTCTGGACCTAAGCCTGAGACTGAGTGCTTCTACTACAAGCAGACTGGACACTAGAAGCGGAACTGCCCCAAGTATTTGGCGGATAAGAAGGATGGCAAAGTGAACAAAGGTATATGTGATATACATGTTATTGATGTGTACCTTACTAATGCTCGCAGTAGTACCTGGGTATTTGATACTGGTTCTGTTGCTAATATTTGCAACTCGAAACAGGGACTACGGATTAAGCGAAGATTGGCTAAGGACGAGGTGACGATGCGCGTGGGAAATGGTTCCAAAGTCGATGTGATTGCAGTCGGCACGCTACCTCTACATCTACCATCGGGATTAGTTTTAGACCTAAATAATTGTTATTTGGTTCCAGCGTTGAGCATGATCATTATATCTGGATCTTGTTTGATGCGAGACGGTTATTCATTTAAGTCAGAGAATAATGGTTGTTCTATTTATATGAGTAATATCTTTTATGGTCATGCACCCTTGAAGAGTGGTCAATTTTTATTGAATCTCGATAGTAGTGATACACATATTCATAGTGTTGAAACCAAAAGATACAGAGTTGATAATGATAGTGCAACTTATTTGTGGCACTGCCGTTTAGGTCATATCGGTGTAAAGCGCATGAAGAAACTCCATACTGATGGGCTTTTGGAATCACTTGATTATGAATCACTTGGTACTTGCGAACCGTGCCTCATGGGCAAGATGACTAAAACACCGTTCTCCGGAACTATGGAGCGAGCAACTGATTTGTTGGAAATCATACATACTGATGTTTGTGGTCCAATGAATGTTGAGGCTCGCGGCGAGTATCGTTATTTTCTCACATTCACAGATGATTTGAGCAGATATGGGTATATCTACTTAATGAAACACAAGTCTGAAACATTTGAAAAGTTCAAAGAATTTCAGAGTGAAGTGGAAAATCATCGTAACAAGAAAATAAATTTCTACGATCTGATCGTGGAGGAGAATATTTGAGTTACGAGTTTGGTTTACATTTGAAACAATGCGGAATAGTTTCGCAACTCCGCCACCCGGAACACCACAACGAAATGGTGTGTCCGAACGTCGTAATCGTACTTTACTAGATATGGTGCGATCTATGATGTCTCTTACTGATTTACCGCTATCGTTTTGGGGTTATGCTTTAGATACGTCCGCATTCACGTTAAATAGGGCACCATCAAAATTCGTTGAGATGACGCCTCATGAACTGTGGTTTGGCAAGAAACCAAAGTTGTCGTTTCCTAAAGTTTGGGGCTGCGATGCTTATGTGAAGAAACTTCAACCAGATAAGCTCGAACCCAAATTGGAGAAATGTGTCTTCATAGGATACCCAAAAGAGACTGTTGGGTACACCTTCTATCACAGATCTGAAGGCAAGATTTTCGTTGCAAAATTCGGATCCTTTCTAGAGAAGGAGTTTCTCTCGAAAGAAGTGAGTGGGAGGAAAGTAGAACTTGATGAGGTAACTGTACCTGCTCCCTTATTGGAAAGTAGTTCATCACAAGAACCGGTTCCTGTGACAACTACACCAATCAGTGAGGAAGCTAATGATATTGATTATGAAACTTCAGATCAAGTTTCTACTGAACCTCGTAGGTATACCAGAGTAAGATCCACACCAGAGTGGTACGGTAATCCTATTCTGGAAGTCATGTTACTTGACCATGATGAACCTACGAACTATAAGGAAGCGATGATGAGCCCAGATTCCGCAAAATGGCTAGAGGCCATGAAATCTGAGATGGGATCCATGTATGAGAACAAAGTATGGACTTTGGTTGACTTGCCCGATGATCGGCAAGCCATTGAGAATAAATGGATTTTTAAGAAGAACACTGACGCTGATGGTAATGTAACTGTCTATAAAGCTCGACTTGTTGCAAAAGGTTTTCGACAAGTTCAAGGGGTTGACTACGATGAGACTTTCTCACCTGTAGCGATGCTTAAGTCTGTCCGAATCATGTTAGCAATTGCTGCATTTTATGATTATGAAATTTGGCAAATGGATGTCAAAACTGCATTCTTGAATGGATTTCTGGAAGAAGAGTTGTATATGATGCAGCCAGAAGGTTTTGTTGATCCAAAAGGTGCTAACAAAGTGTGCAAGCTCCAGCGATCCATTTATGGACTGGTGCAAGCATCTCGGAGTTGGAATAAACGCTTTGATAGTGTGATCAAAGCATATGGTTTTATACAGACTTTTGGAGAAGCCTGTATTTACAAGAAAGTGAGTGGGAGCTCTGTAGCATTTCTGATATTATATGTAGGTGACATATTATTAATTGGAAATGATATAGAATTTCTGGATAGTATAAAGGGATACTTGAATAAAAGTTTTTCTATGAAAGACCTCGGTGAAGCTGCTTATATATTGGGCATCAAGATTTATAGAGATAGATCAAGACGCTTAATTGGACTTTCACAAAGCACATACCTTGATAAAGTTTTGAAAAAGTTCAAAATGGATAAGGCAAAGAAAGGGTTCTTGCCCGTACTACAAGGTGTGAAGTTGAGTCAAACTCAATGCCCGACCATAGTAGAAGATAGAGAAAAAATGAAAGATGTTCCCTATGCTTCAGCCATAGGCTCTATCATGTATGCAATGCTGTGTACCAGACCTGACGTGTGCTTAGCAATAAGCTTGGCAGGAAGGTACCAAAGTAATCCAGGAATGGATCACTTGACAGCGGTCAAGAACATCCTGAAATACCTGAAAAGGACTAAGGATATGTTTCTCGTATATGGAGGTGACAAAGAGCTAGTCGTAAATGGTTACGTCGATGCAAGCTTTGACACTGATCCGGACGATTCTAAATCGCAAACCGGATACGTGTTTTTATTAAACGCTGGAGTTGTAAGTTGGTGCAGTTCTAAACAAAGCGTCGTGGCGGGATCTACATGTGAAGCAGAGTACATAGCTGCTTCGGAAGCAGCAAATGAAGGAGTCTGGATGAAGGAGTTCATTTCCGATCTAGGTGTCATACCTAGTGCATCGGGACCAATGAAGATCTTCTGTGACAATACTGGTGCAATTGCCTTGGCAAAGGAATCCAGATTTCACAAGAGGACCAAGCACATCAAGAGACGCTTCAATTCCATCCAGGATCAAGTCTAGGTGGGAGACATAGAGATTTGCAAGATACATACGGATCTGAATGTTGTAGACCCATTGACTAAGCCTCTTCCACGAGCAACACATGATCAGCACCAAGACACCATGGGTGTTAGAATCATTATTGTGTAATCTAGATTATTGACTCTAGTGCAAGTGGGAGACTGAAGGAAATATGCCCTAGAGGCAATAATAAAGTTATTATTTATTTCCTCATATCATGATAAATGTTTATTATTCATGCTAGAATTGTATTAACCGAAAACATGATACATGTGTGAATACATAGACAAACATATAGTCACTAGTATGCCTCTACTTGACTAGCTCATTAATCAAAGATGGTTATGTTTCCTAACCATAGACATGTGTTGTCATTTGATTAATGGGATCACATCATTAGAAGAATGATGTGATTGACATGACCCATTCCGTTAGCCTAGCACTTGATCGTTTAGTATATTGCTATTGCTTTCTTCATGACTTATACATGTTCCTGTAACTATGAGATTATGCAACTCCCGTTTACCGGAGGAACACTTTGGGTGCTACCAAACGTCACAACGTAACTGGGTGATTATAAAGGAGTACTACATGTGTCTCCAAAGGTACATGTTGGGTTGGCGTATTTCGAGATTAGGTTTTGTCACTCCGATTGTCGGAGAGGTATCTCTGGGCCCTCTCGGTAATGCACATCACTATAAGCCTTGCAAGAAATGTAGCTAATGAGTTAGTTACGGAATGATGCATTACGTAACGAGTAAAGAGACTTGCCGGTAACGAGATTGAACTAGGTATTAGATACCGACGATCGAATCTCGGGCAAGTAACATGCCGATGACAAAGGGAACAACGTATGTTGTTATGCGGTTTGACCGATAAAGATCTTCGTAGAATATGGAGGAGCCAATATGAGCATCCAGGTTCCGCTATTGGTTATTGACCGAGAATAGTTCTAGGTCATGTCTACATAGTTCTCGAACCCGTAAGGTCTGCACGCTTAATGTTACGATGACAGTTTTATTATGAGTTTATATATTTTGATGTACCGAAGGTTGTTCGGAGTCCCGGATGTGATCCAGGACATGACGAGGAGTCTCGAAATGGTCGAGACATAAAGATTGATATATTGGAAGCCTATATTTGGATATCAGAAACGTTCCGGGAGAAACCGGGATTTTTCCGGAGTACCGGGGGGTTACCGGACCCCCCCCCCGGGGGGGGGTTATTGGGCCTACATGGGCCATGAGGGAGAAGAGGAGGGCCGGCCAGGGCAGGCCGCGCGCCCCCTCCCCCCTAGTCCAAATAGGACAAGGAAGGGGGGGCGGCGCCCCCCTTTCCTCTTTCCCCTCCCCCCTTTCCTTCTCCACCAAGGCAAGAGGGGGGAGTCCTACTCCCGATGGGAGTAGGACTCCTCCAGGCGCACCCCTTGGGGGTCGGCCGCACCTCCCCCTCCCTCCTTTATATACGGGGGCAGGGGGCACCCTAGAACACACAAGTTGATCTACATGATCGTTCCTTAGCCGTGTGCGGTGCCCCCCTCCACCATATTCCACCTCGGTCATATCGTCGCGGAGTTTAGGCGAAGCCCTGTGCCGGTAGAACATCATCATCGTCAACACGCCGTCGTGCTGACGGAACTCATCCCCGACACTTTGCTGGATCGGAGTCCGGGGATCGTCATCGAGCTGAACGTGTGCTGAACTCGGAGGTGCCGTACGTTCGGTACTTGGATCGGTCGGATCGTGAAGACGTATGACTACATTAACCGCGTTGTCATAACGCTTCCGCTTACGGTCTACGAGGGTACGTGGACTTTACTCTCCCCTCTCATTGCTATGCATCACCATGATCTTGTGTGTACGTAGGAAATGTTTTGAAATTGCTACGTTCCCCAACAAGGCAAGGCTAGCACCAAAGACACATCAAGAAACACCAAGCCGTGTGCCGGCAACCCCGTCCCCTCTAGTTTATCCTTCATCGTAGTTTCCATAGTGCTTAAGCAAAGCGCTGCAGAGATTTTTCTTCACCAACACCATCACCACGCCGTCGTGCTGCCGGAACTCATCTACTACTTCGCCCGTCTTGCTGGATCAAGAAGGCGAGGGCGTTATCAAGCTGAACGTGTGCTTAATGCGGAGGTGCCGTACGTTCAGTACTTGATCGGGCAGGATCATGATGGTGTACAACTACATCAACCGCGTTGATAAACACTTCCGCTTAGCGATCTTCAAGGGTAGGAAGATACACTCTCCCTCTCGTTGCTATGCATCACCATGATCTTGCGTGTGCGTAGGAATTTTTTTGAATTTTTTTACCGTGTTCCCCAATAGGGTCTCCCCTTCACATGCTTCTTTTGTAGCATGGACATTGGACTTTTAGATGATTCAAAGCAATAGTCTAGTTTTGACATGAAGACTGCAATACTCAAGCATATCAACAAGCAACCATGTCTTTCAAAATATCAACACTAAAGAAAGTTATCCCTAGCCCATCATGCTCAATCATTGATCCATTCATGAAACACACTCAAATATTAGCTACACCCAATGCTCAAGTACGATTATAGTGCCCCCTAGTTGGTGCTTTACAAGAGAAGATGGAGACTCAAATAAAACAAAAATTGCATAAAGTAAATAGAT
Source organism: Triticum dicoccoides (assembly GCF_002162155.2). Lineage (NCBI taxonomy): Eukaryota > Viridiplantae > Streptophyta > Magnoliopsida > Poales > Poaceae > Triticum > Triticum dicoccoides. The sequence goes on along the minus strand of NC_041387.1, from coordinate 103,074,863 downwards.
AGGCCCTTCACAGAGGGAAGTAGAGATTTGTAGAGGTGCTAGAGCTCAAATCTTAAATTGAGAGATAACAACATTTTGAGAGGCATGCTTTTCCTATCAACGAAAATGACCGAGTAGTTCCCAATACTTTCCACGCTAGATACATCATAGGCAGTTCCCAAACATAAAATAAAGTTTATTCCTTTTCCACCAAACTTTCACACTCCATGGCTAGCCGTATCCACGGGTACCGTCCATACCATCACTTTCCAAGGAATTTATTATTTGACAACATAAAGTAATTTTTTTTCATTTCGGGATTGAGCATCCCTATTACCGCCGCACTCTCGTGCAATGACAAGTGAATAAACACTCATCTTGAAAATAACACGTCTAGTATGAAAAAATATATCGGCCACCCCCTACCACTTCATGAGCGATACGGGCACACACAAAAAATTCATTTTGAAAATTAGAGTTGGCACATACAAATTTACTTGGAACAACACAAAAATACCGTATATAGGTAGGTATGGTGGACTCATATGGCAAAACTAGGTTTAAAAGTTTTGGATGCAGAAGTAGTATTTCTACTTACTACAAGTGGAGGCTAGCAAATAGATTGAGACGCAACCAACCAAGAAACAGAAATCCTCATAAACAAGCATTAAACATAACTAACACCAAATAATGCACCATAAGTAGGATGTAATTTCATTGCATAACTATTGATTTTGGTGCTTGCATAGGGAATCACAAACCTTAACACCAATATTCTTACTAAAGCATAATTACTCACCGACATGACTCACATATTACTATCATCATGTTTCAAAATTATTACAAGAAATCAAGTTCAATTTGTCCAATGATCTTCATGAAAGTTTTTATTATATCCCTCTTGATTATCATCACTTTGGGACTAGTTTCATATATTGCCATTGCTTTTGACAATCTCAAATAAAGTTAAGTGAAGAACATGAGCATAAAGTTTTCATCTCTCAAATTAATATAAATGAAGCATGAGAGAATTTATTAAAAAAATACTAACTCTCAAACAAATATAAGTGAAACATGAGAGTAGTTCTTCAAAAGTATTAAAGCACGCCGTGCTCAAAAAGATATAAGTGAAGCACTAGAGCAATTTCATACCTCAAAAAATTGAAGTGAAGCACATAGATCAATTCTAACAAATCATAGCATAATTTTGGCTCTCTCAAGTAGGTGTGTCCAGAAAGGATACAAGTGTAAAAGTAAAAATCAAACAAGCAAAGACTCATATAATACAAGACTCTCCAAGCAAAACTCATGATATGTGACGAATAAAAATATAGCTCCAAGTAAAATACCGATGGTCTTTAGAAGAAAGAAGGGATGCCTTCCGGGGCATCCCCAAGCTTAGTTGCTTATTTCTCCTTGAATATTAACTTGGGTGTCTTGGTCTTTCCCCCAGCTTAGGTAGGCTCTTTTCACACCTTATTCCTTCATCCATCGTGATCTCACCCAAAACTTGAAAACTTCAATCACACAAAACTTAACAGAACCTTCATGAGATCCGTTAGTATAATAAAGCAAATCACCACTCTAAGTACTGTTGCAAACCCATTCATATTTTATTATTGCATTATACCTACTGTATTACAACTTTACCATGGCTTATAACCCCTGATACAATCCATAGATTCATCAAAATAAGCACACAATGCAACGAAAACAGAATCTGTCGAAAACAAAACAGTCTATAGTAATATGGACGTTGACCATACTTCTGTAACTCCAAAAATTCCGAAAAATTGGGAAAACGTAGGAAATTTGTATATAAATCTTGTGCAAAAATTCCGAAACTTTCGTCACTTCTGTGGTTTTTCAAAATTCTGCTACTAGATGCATATGTTTCTGTTTTTCAACAAGATCAAGTAAACGATCACCCAATATGATCCCAAAGGCTTTTTACTTGGCACAAACACTAAGTAAACATAAAAACACAATAATAATAGTAGCATAATTGTGTAATCACTCAAGAACAGAAAGAAAAAGGCAAAAATAAATTTTATTCAATGGGTTGCCTCCCAACAACTGTTATAGTTTTATGTCCCTTGCTAGGCATAATGCATAGATTCAAGTATTGTTATCTTTAGTTTTCAACTTCTCAATCGCATAACTAGAATTCTTGAAGGATTTGGCATGCATACTTTCAATAATAATACTTATAGGGATAAAATTGAAGAATTCATTCTTGCGAGACGAGACTTTTACCACTTCAACAAAATTGGAATGAATACTAATCATTTTAAGATCTTCTTTGTTGTTATTAGAAGTGGAACTCTTGTTATTAGTGACTTGAGTAGATTTACAAATTTTGACAGTGTCACATCCCTAGCTTCTGGCAATGCACTAGTGCTAGTCTTTGGTGATGCATCATGTTTACTTTTACAGAAACCTGAAATGGGGATTGCCTAAACCCTAGCATCAAAGGAATTCACTAGGTTCAACTAAAAAAAATTTCAGTGAGTCCAAATGGCTTTCAAAAATGTTCATCATTTCTGGAAAATGCTAGAACCATAACCAGAGGTGTTGCACATTTTTCCATGACATATTTGACACTGAATTAAATCATATAGTATTTGCATTTGGGCATTTAAATTCTATTAAATAATTTAAATGCTCAAATAATCCCAAACTGAATTGTTTACTGTAGGATATATTTCCAACAGTGGTCATGAGCAGTTGCATGATTTTCGGGATTGATTTAGTATTTTTAATAAAGCCGCAAAGCTGCAGAAAAATAGAAAACAGAAAGATTTAGAAAGAGAGAGTGAGAGAGAATACCTGGCCACTTACCCAGCCCAGCAGTGCGGCCCACTGGCCCAACTGCTAGTCATCATCTCCACCGCGCCAGTCGGACGCCGAGCGTGCCCGACGCGCGCGCACGGCCGTGCTGCCACGCCACCTGCCTGCCTGCCTGCGTCCCCGGGACAGCGCAACGCCACGGGTTTTCCTCCTTGGTGCCGTCCCGATCGATCCGGCCTGTCATTCCGCCCCCCTGCTCTCTCCCTCGCCATTCCCATCTCACTGAACGCATCCGCCGCCACCGACGAGCACCACCGCAGCCATCGCCTCTCCCTCGCCCCCTCAAGCAGTCCAGAAGCTCTGCCACATCTTCCTCATCCTCTCCACCGAGCTACACGGCGCCGGAGGCCCTGCATCATCGCCATCTTTGTCATCTTCGTCGCCGGCCACCAGAGATCCCCTTCGCCGTTGTGCTCGCTCCGGTGCTTCCCCGAGCACGCCGAAGCCACCCCTGCATCCGTCGTGAGCCACTGACCATCCTTCCCCTCTCCGTTCTCTCTGCCACTCGTCGTAGTCGCCACACCAAGCACACCCACTTGCGCCGCCGCCTGAGCTCGCCGGCGATGTGGCTCCGGCCATGCAACGGCCCCGTCGTCCTCTCCACTGACCTCGCCGCATCTCGTAGGGCCCGTAGATGCCTCACATGCGCCGACTTGTCGGCCGTAGCCTTGATCCCGAGCTCACCGGCGACAACTCCGGCCACCCCAGGCCCAACCGCCACCACCACTTGATGCGGACGTGCGTCCGCATCACGTAGATGCCCTCCGCCGACCGTTTGGTCACCGGAGACGCAAACCCGAGGCTCACCACCGTGGCTGGCCTCGCCGGCGTCATGTCGTCGGTGGGTTTGACCCCGCTGACCCGGGATTTGACCCTGTTTGACTTCCCCAGGGTCGCTGACAGGTGGGCCCGTGTCCCTGCTAATTTAGGTTAAGTGCTAACTAAACATAATTAGCCCTGTTAATACTGATGTGTGGGACCAGGGCCTTAACTGGTCTAGTTTAGTATTAGTTTAGAGCTAATTAACTCAGGTTAATTAGTTAGACACTGACATGTGGGTCCCAGCCGTTAGGTTTGACCTGGGCTGGCGCCTTTGACCTGCTGATGTCACCCCAACATCATGCTGACGCAGATAACTTTTTTCTGGATTTATTTTTTTAATTCAGGAAATTTCAGAAAATATCCAAAACTTCTAAAAATCATATAAAATCAACCGTAACTCCAAATGAAACAAATTATATATGAAAAATGATCAGAAAAATCCAATCTATCCATCTGTACCATTTTCATGCATGTTAGAACAACTTATGGCTGCTTTTTAGGACAAATCATATAAATGGCATTTAAATTTCACATATGGAGTTTGGATTTGAACTTAGGATTCAAACCAACTTCATATAACTTTGTTACTAGCTGCATTAGCTCAAAACACCAGCATGTTGCCATGTCATGATCATGCATCATAATGGTGCATTGCATTGATTGTGATTTCTCTGTGTTGCCGGTATTTGTCCCCTCTCGATAGACATGGTTCCGACGATGAGTTCGATGACACCGATGAAGAACTATATCATCTTCAGAAGTGCCAGGCAAGCAAAACCCCCTTGTTCATTCCGATAGAATCCCACTCTCTCGCTTACGCTCTCCTTTACTGCATTAGGACAACAACGATTTATCTGTTACTTGCTGCGGTAGTTGAACTCCTTATCCTCTGCATGACCTGTCATTGCCACAGTAAATAGATGAAACCCACTAGCATGAGTAGGAGTTGTTTGAGCCCTATTGTGCCTATTCATTCATGCTTGTTTGTCATGCCTGCTACTACTTAGAGTTGAGTCAGGTCTGATTCATCGGGGATGAATCAGAGGTGTGTGAACATGTCCTACTGCGTGTGAGCTAAGTGTGTGAACACGATTTGGTAAAGGTAGCGGTGAGAGGCCATGTAGGAGTACATGGTGGGTTGTCTCATTGAAGCCGTCCTTAGGAACTGAGTTCTGTGTTTGTGATCCATGAAACAGCTACTACCATGCATTGGGCCCTGAAATATGACCCCGCTCGACTTCTTAATCACCCTTGTCCTCTGTCCAGGAGTTGCAAGTAGTTTCTGGTGTTTGTAGTATGCTGGAGGCCGTGCGTAGCGCTGACCGGAGGGGTGGGCTGTGATGCGGTAGGCACGTGGCACGGTGTACCGGGCGCCCGTTTGTTGTCTCGGGAACCCTGCACACATCATTCGGGGCCGTATGTGGAAACTTCGGCCGGACTCCCTGCGGATGGAACCTGAATAGGCGATAAACCTGGACTAGAGACTTGAGTGTTTAGGTAGGTCGTGGTCTACACCCACGTCGGCTTTCGCTTGAAGTCTGCCGAGCACATGTCGTGTGCAGACGCTAAGTGGTGGAAACATGTATGGAGAAGTACACCCCTGCAGGGTTATAAATAATCTATTCGAATAGCCGTGTCCGCGGTAAAGGACTTCTGGGTTGCCTATACATTTCATAGACAAGTGAAAGTGGATACTCTAAAATGCGCAAGATAAGCGTGAGTGCTATGGATGGCGTTCTCGTAGGGAGACGGGAGCGGATCCATAGTGGAGTATTGATATGGTGAATACGTGGACTCGTGTGCACCACCTCAAAACAGTTACTTGCAGTCCTAGTTCAGGATAGCCACCGAGTCAAAGCTGGCTTGCTGCAGTTAAACCCCACCACCCCTTGGTTGCTAATGGTGCATATGTAGTTAGTTCTGATGTAAGTCTTGCTGGGTACATTTGTACTCACGTTGCTTAATTTATTTTTTTGCAGAGATACTTCAGTCTTGCTAGTAGTTCCACGTGGACTTCAACATTTAGCTTGTTACCTCAGCTACGATCTTGTGCCCTCGGCAGGATAGATAGTGAGGCTTCTCAGCCTTTTTCATTTCTAGATGTCTATACTCAGACATGTTAAGCTTCCGCTTGTGCTTTGACTTGTATGCTCTGAATGTTGGATCATGAGACCATGTTTGTAATATCTCGCTCCTCGGAGCGTAATGAATAAAATACTTGAGTCGTAGAGTCATGTTGTGATGCCATGTTGTATTTGCACATATCGAGCATATTGTGTGTATGTTATTTAAATGATTGGTATGTGTGGGATCTGACTATCTAGTTGTTTATCCTTGGTAGCCTCTCTTACCGGGAAATGTCTCCTAGTGCTTCCACTGAGCCCTGGTAGCTTGCTACTGCTCCGGAACACTTAGGCTGGCCGGCATGTGTCCTTCTTCATTCATGTGTCTGTCCCTTCGGGGAAATGTCACAAGGTGTCTACCGGAGTCCTATTAGCCTGCTATAGCCCGGTTTACCAGAGTCCTGCTAGCCCAGCTGCTACAGCCCGGATTCACTCGCTGATGGCCGACACGTTCGTTGCTGGGTCATGTATGCCTGTCCCTGTAAGTTAGTGCCACTTTGGGTTTACGACTAGCCATGTCAGCCCGGGTTCTTTGTCATATGGATGCTAGCGACACTATCATATACGTGAGCCAAAAGGCGCAAACGGTCCCGGGCCTGGTAAGGCGACACCCGTGGGAATACCGTGCGTGAGGCCGCAAAGTGATATGAGGTGTTACATGCTAGATCGGTGTGGCATAGGATCGGGGTCCTGACAGACGGGAGTTTTTTCAGTAGCTTTAACAGAAGAAAAGGCCGAGCTCAAGGTACTAAAAATTTCTTCCAACTTATCAATTCGAGAAGGACTTTCTTCTATTCTTTTGTTAACTACGGATTCCTTCTCTTAGGAATTTAAAAACATCTCCCGCTTTTGAGCCAATTTTATTAGCAAAAGTATGCATTCTTTTATCTAAGTTTGCAATATTTTCCTCGATGAGCATTTTCTTTTCAATAGCATCAAGCCTCTCCATAACATGCTCAAGAGTTAAAACTGTTTCATTGATAGTGTTAGTGGTGCACCCACTAAATCTCCCATAGCATTAAAAGCATCCAAAGTAAGGCACATCAAGAAATTCCCAGCGGTAATCATATCAAGGACGAATCTATACCAAGTGGTTATGCACACATAAAAACAGCGAAGAAGAACAACGGTAGATTGCTTACGAGTAGATCTATTATGGGCATTGCAAATCCTATACCAAGCATATTTTAGGTTCTCCCCTCCCCTTTGCTTAAAATTGAGAACTTCGTTCTCGGGGTTACACGCAATAGAGGAAGAATTAGCCATAGTGACTAGGAGGGCGACCAAGATCACAAGCAAACGAGAGATCTGACGAGAAAAAGGCGAACAAAAAAGACGACGAATAAAAAGGCAATTTTTTTGTGAAGTGGGGGAGATGAAAATGAGAGGCAAATGGAAAATAATGAAAATTGCAAGGAGACGAGATTTGTGATTAGGAACCTGATAGATGTTGATGATGTTTGCCCGGTAACGGCGCAAGAAATTCCTTTGACGTGGCTTGAAACTGCATCGGTGTTTGCCCAAAGAGGAAGGGATGATGCAACACAACTATGGTAAGTATTTCCCTCAGTTATGAAATCAAGATATCAATCTAGTAGGAGAACCAAGCAACACTATGTAAATGGTACTTGCACAGAAAGAACAAAAACTTGCAACCCGACGCGTAAGAGAGGTCGTCAATCTCTCAACGGCAAAAAGATAGATTGGTTTGTGTAAGATTGGATAAATAGATCGCTCAAGAACACAAAATCAAAGATGCAAATAAAAGGTGCAGCAAGGTATTTTTTGGTTTTTGGAATAATAGATCTGAAAATAAACGTGGAAAAAATAGATCGAAAGGCAATATGATAAAAGATAGATCTGGGGGTCGTAGATTTCACTAGTGACTTCTCTCAAGAAAATAGCGCACGGTGGGTAAACAAATTACTGCTGGATAATTTATAGAAGAACAAATAATTATGGTGATATCCAAGGAAATGGTCAATATATAGGCATCACGTCCAAGATTAGTAGACCGAAACGATTCTGCATCTACTACTATTACTCCACACATCGACTGCTATCTAGAATGCATCTAGTGTATTAAGTTCATGGAGAAACGGAGTAATGCAATAAGAATGATGACATGATGTAAACAAGATCTATTCATGTAGGAATAGACCCCATCTTGTTATCCTTAATAGCAACGATACATATGTGCCTCGCTAACCCTTCTGTCACTGGGTGAGGATACCGTAAGATCAAACCCATCAGAAAGCACCTCTTCCCATAGCAAGAAAAATCGCTCTAGTTGTCCTAACTAAACCAAAGATTCGAAGAAGAAATTCGAGGCTATAAATAATCATGCATATAAGAGATCAAAGAAAACTCAAATAATATCCATGGGATCTGATCATAAACTCGAACTTCATCGAATCCCAACAAACACACCGCAAAAAGTCATTACATCAAATAGATCTCCAAGAGACCATTGTATTGAGAATCAAAAGAGAGAGAGGAAGCCATCTAGCTACTACCTAAGGACCCGTGGGTCTATGGTGGACTACTCACGCATCATCGGAGAGGCACCAATGAGGATGATGAACCCCTTCGTGATCGTGTTAGATTGGATCTCATGGTTCTGGAACTTGCGGCCGCTGGAATTGTGTTTGGACTCCCCCTTTAGGGTTTCTGGAATATCCGAGTATTTACCGGAAAAGGATTTCGCCCCTCTTTATAAATAAAGCAAATCGGCACAACCACCGAGTCCAACAAGGTTCACACACACACACACACACACACACACACACACACAGAGAGAGAGAGAGAGAGAGACGAGAAGTACAAGGTTCTGCTGAGGGCACAACTCAACAAGCCCAAAAACAAAAAAACAAGGCCAAGCCGGCCACGGGTCCCACAACCCATCAAGGCGCGCCAAAGGCCTCTGGCGCCCTGGTGTCTTGTGGGCCCCATGGGCCTCCCCCAGGTGCGTCCTTGGCTCCCAAGTTGTCTTCTGGTCCGAAAAAATATCCAAAAAGTTTTGCTGCGTTTGGAATCCGTTTGGTACTGATATTCTGCAAAGTTAAACACAATCAAAAAAAGCAACTGGCACTGGGCACTATGTCAATAGGTTAGTCTCATAGAATGATATAAATTTGCTATAATATGATTGTAAAACATCCAAGAATGATAATATAACAACATGGAACAATCAAAAATTATAGATACGTTGGAGACATATCAGGGCGCCCTTTCAGCCGTTGGTCTAGCTAAGAGGCTACTGTGGCCCGTGCACAGTTTAACCCATGAACCCAAGCGTCACGGTACCGACAGAGGGAGTACAAAACTACAATAACTCGTCCAAAGATACACAAAAAGTGTAACATGTCTATCGCGGTTATTGAAATTGAGCGGAATTTTGCAAACTACACACATGAACTCAAAAAAATGTTTGTATGTTTTCAAGAATTATAAAAAGTCATGCAAAAAAATAGAAGATGGAAGTGTGAAGAATTTGTACATGCCACACACTCAACTGAATCTTTTTTGTGACAAACTTCTCCTCCTTTATTCACTTAGCAAAACAGTGGCATCATTTACAAGTAATGGAAGCACCTCAACCGATGCCAAATCCATCCAAAGAGAAGGAGGGGAAAACTTAACTATCCTAGCAAGTTTTCACACTCAACTGAATCTATCTTATTGTTAATGTGGCTTTCTACCTAATCTCTTTCTTTGACTTTTTACATCAACACTAACCTTACCGTCAATGTCTTTTACTACTCCCTCCGATTGTTATAATTTTTTATGGGGCAAAATGATTGTATTACTTAAGAGGTTATAGCATTACAATCCTTTTAAATAGGTTCTAACAGTTCATTAGGGAAAGATCCTACCCAAACTGATCTAGTATCGAGGGAGTTACAGAATTTTCCAAGACGTCAATACCATGGGGAACATAGAGATATGGCGTGCATTTTTCTTAATAGTTTTGCTAAAACACATCTAGATGTGTCCTAAGTATTGCACATCTAAATCATATGCCATTGATGTTTTATTTTTATTCAAGCATTTCATTAGTCTTTTTTCTTCTTCTTTTTCTAGTTTGACCCAGTCACCTATATGTGCAATAATTAAAGCATGTCTAGATGTGCCATAACTACATGTTCATAATAACAAATCACAATTACAACAACACACATAGTCTAAGTTTAGACAAAGCAAGGAGGACACATATCTATACCTACACCTACTAATAAAGGAGGACACACCTGGATGAAAGTACATGTAGTCCCCATGTGTGGTTTTGGTAATTAAATGACAATCCTAATGGACTAATGTTTGCACTGAGATATACATTTGAAGGAAAGTTCCATTTCCAATGCATGAAGAATATTGGATGAATTGGTGGATGAAATCCATCAACATCTATATATGCATTGAGACTTGATAATGAATGACAATTCCTATGAAGAAACAATGACATCAAGTTATATAGGAAGGTTTGTTCCATGGGTGATGCAAGAAGGATATTGAATGGATTCGGAATGAATGCCATATACATGTAGTTGTGCATCAAGATTAATCATGGAGCAAAGATTAAGGTTGACCAAGATGAAGATCGAATATTGAATTCAAAGATGGTCAACACACAAGCGCAAATCATGTGCCACATGAGATCTTGTGGTATGGTAAGAATTTGTCAATTGCGCTTTGTGTACTAACCCATACTATGTGTTGCCTATGTTTTTGAGAGGAGATTCTCATGGGCTCGCATCGAGAGAGATATTTCAAGTGTCTATGAGAGGATGACATCAAGTGTTGATGATCATGGTTGACAAGGGCAAGTTCAAGATAACTATCCCGAAGGATTACATGCTTGAAGCTTGTGGATGATCACATGATGGACACATGAAGATAAATACAAAGCAAAGCTTCCCACATTGTGTATGGGGGAGCTACTTGAAGACTTCACCAATGTCTTGCCATTCAACTTGATCCAAGAAGAAACTTCAACTTCAAGCTCAAGTGAAAGGCTCGAGTCAAAGGTATTAGTTCCTTCGACGTTAGTGTTGTGGAGTGATGAACACCGAAGGAACACATACACTCAAGAATGGATTATTGATAGCTATGTAGTGTAGACCTTTTATGATTCTTGAGTTATAGGGATCCCACACTATTAAGAGGGGATCAAAGGGGTTTGTGATAGATTTGCTCAAGTCAACATCTTCTCTACACAATTCCACTCATATCCTATATACCAAAGAAAATCCAAAGCCAAATAGGTTACCCAAATACATGATAAAACCTTTGCATATTTGGCATCCTCCATTTTGGTTCATCTTGGGTGGTTCTCTATGTGAGGACCTGGGTTTTTTTCATAGCTTCAAAACGAGCCCAAGATCATCAAAATCGGAGTCCGGATGTAAAAGTTGTGCCTGTTTCAGTTTCTAGGCTGCAGCAGTTTGGTTTGGCCGGATCATCCGGGTCCTCTCCCATATCATCCGGGCTTTGCCCGGATCATCCGGGTTCCTGCCCGGATCATCCGGGTTATTCGTAAAATTCATCACAGAAGCTTATTCCGCTAGCCGGATCATCCGGCTACCCACCCGGATCATCCGGGAATTACCCGGATCATCCGGCTATGTCCCCGGACATCCGGGTATCTACTTCACCACATTGTATATTGACCTTCCCGGATCATCCGGGCATTGCCCGGATCATCCGGGTATGCGTCCAGATCATCCGGGCAGGTCAACAACTGCAGGAAACGACTCTATTTTCTTTGGGGGTATAAATATCCCTCTCCCACTCCGGGGGAGGGTTGAGCACTTCATCCCAAATCGTCCCAAAAACACAAGTGGCTCCCTCTCACTTCTCCTACACAAAATCTTAGATCCCGGAGAGATTAGTGAGTGTTCTTGAGAGTTGTTCCAATCAAAAGATAGATCCTCTCCCTCTCCCTCTTGTGACCAAAGCAATTCGTGATTTGAGCAAGTCTTGAGCATTTCCCCCTTGATCTTGTTACTCTTGGAGGTTGGAGACTCCTAGGCAGTAGGAGTGCTCCGGTGAGGAATCAACTTGTGATTTGTCCCCCGGAAAGTTTGTGAAGGTTTGGAGGCCGCCTCAAGGTCTACCACTAGTGGTTGAGAATTGCCTTCGTGGTGATATCTCAAGGAGAATAGGGTGAGCCTTCGTGGCGTTGGTGTGCCTTCGTGGTAACATCCACCTCTCTAACGGTGACTAGCTTCCCTCCAAGGAAGTGAACATCGGGATACATCCTCGTCTCCGTGACTTTGGTTATCCCTAACCCTAACTCCTTACTTGTGGTTGACTTTGGTCATTTGACCGTGCATTCACTATATCTTGTTGTCCTCATTATATTGTGGTGGTTGATTATATTGTGTTGGCCATTTCCTTGTAGAGATTATTTAGGCCTACACTTCATATTCCGCAATTTATACTTACTACTATTGATATACATTGTGATTAGTGTGAATTGCTAACTTGTGTTATAAACTTCCATATATTGTGATATTGCTCAAGTAAGTTTGTGTAACTTACTTGAGTTTGCTTGTATCATTAAATTCCATATATTGTGATACAATTTGTGTAAGCTTGTATTGCTTACTTGTGGTTGTGTGTATTATTCATTTCCATACCTCGTGATATACACTGAGTAAGTTTGTGTGACTTACTTGTGCTTACTCATATCCTGTTGTTCTCATCTTGTTTATGCTAAGTTGTTGGTGCACTTAGTGAGCCTAGTATATTTAGGATTTGTGCTTGAAAAGTATCCGCTTAGTTTATTTCCGCATTAGGATATAGCCAAATCCGTAAAAGATTTTAAAACACCTATTCACCCCCCCCCCCTCTAGGCGACATCGTGGTCCTTTCAATTGGTATCAGAGCTAGGTCTCTCCTTATTAGGCTTAACTGCCTAGAGAGTAACGATGTCGACTAGTGAACTAGTGCACGATGACACATTTTGTTTTAATGGCACAAATTACATTATGTGGAGATTACGCATGCTTCGTCACTTTTGGGCCATGGGTCCAAATGCTTTGCGGATTGTGGTTGTAGGGAATTCAAATCTAAAGGATGGACAATCTCCATCACTTGATGATATGCATCTTGATTGTGAAGCTTTAAGTTTCATTCACCAAGCTATAACCTTCGAGGTGTTCAAGTCAATCTCGTCTTGTTCGTTGGCTCATGATGCTTGGACCAAAATTGAAGATATATATGGTGGGTCCAATCTTCATGAAGACAATATTATTTTTGGGGAGTTAATGGAGGAGTTCTCCACATTTTTAAATCATGAAGAGCTCTCTATTGCTTCCACCTCCGATTACTTGCATACCCCAACATCTTTCACTTCACCAACATGTGGCATACCACAAGGTAATGACATGGTGAGTGAAGAAATATCTTGTAATGATGGTGTTAAGCTCATTTGTGATGATCTGCTTGATCTCCCATGTTGCCATGATAGAAATATCGTGATTCCCTCTAGTTCTATTTGTGAAACTAACCATGTAGAGGAAATTAAGAAAAATGAGGCATGCTTGGTTGATGAAGAACCCTCTTCTCCAAAAGAATCATCATCAACCCCTTGTGTTCACATGTGCCTCATGGCAAGAGGTAATGACGAGGTATCATCTTCTCTTAGTGACAATGATGATAGTTGTAATGAGGAAGATGATGAAGTCTTGACTCAAAATCTCTATGAGATTGGGAAAACTCTTCGTAGAGCTAAAAATAACACTTATAAAAGGTTCCAAGATGTTCTTGCTTGCTTTCAAAAATGTAATGACTTATTTCTTTACGAGCAAGCAAAAAGTGAACAACTTGAACATGAACTTGCTATGGCTCATCATGTCTTAGTGACTTGAGGTCTTTAAAAGAAGAGATTGAAGTTACGCATAGTAAACTTAAAGAGGATTTTGAGCCCCTTGACCTTGACTACAAGAAGGTCAAAGGAGAGCTCATCAAACTCTCTAAGTCTCATGAGGAACTTCAAGCTACTCATGCGGAGTCTCTAGCTTCTACATGCTCCTCTCATATTGATAATGATACTTGTGCTACTAACTCTATCTTGTGTGAAGCATCGATATTAAAAGAAAATGTTGACCTAAGGACTCAACTTGATTTGCTAACTAGCAACTATGGGAAATTGGAAGAAAGTTATGAAAAGCTCTCGGGCACTCATGAGGATCTTATAATCTCTCATGATCGGCTAAAGTTAGCTCATAAGGCTATGTGCACCAAGGTAAAATCGTGTGAGTCTCATGTGGATATTAGCACATCTTCTACTCGAAGTGCCTTATTGCCATGTGCTAGTCCTTGCAATTCCTCTCTACATGATATTGGTACATCTTGTGATGAATTGCTCACCATGCCTTGTTTCTCTAACAATGAAGTTTCTACTTCCTCTAGTTCTTTTGTTAATACTAACCTTGTAGAGGAAAATAAAGAGCTCAAGGCCCAAGTCACCAGTTTGAAGAAAGACTTGGAAAAATATTGTGATAATATCTTGAGTGTGGAAAAGGACCCTCAAGACAAAATTGGACTTGATTTCATCTCCAACAAGAAGAAGTCCAAGAACAAGAAGAAGGGACGAGATCAAGTCAAGAATTCGGCCAACATTATTTGCTTCAAGTGGAATAATGTTGGACACCATGTGAGATCTTGTCCATTGAAGAAGAAGGCTTCAAGTGTGAAGCATCAAGGGAAGTGGCCTCAAGTTCAATATCAAGATAATGAAAGGCCTCTTCCCATGCCTAACCAAGATAATGCTCTCCAAGTTGAAAAGGTAAAGAAGAAGAGAAAGGGGAGCACATGTTGCTATATTTGTCATAAGAAGGGGCACATAGCTTCATCTTGTTCCAACGGTAACATATCTAAGCCTCCTATAGTCAATAATCATTATTTGCTAAAGAAGGATATTGTTGGCAATGTGTTTGCCAAGTTTGTGGGTTCCCAGAGAAGTTTGAAAGTGGACAAGACCATTTGGGTTGCCAAGCCTATTGTTACTAACTTCTTAGGACCCAACTTGGTTGGGGACCATCAAGCTCAAACTTGATCAATAGGTGTGTGGAGGGCATTGGAGACTTGGCTACTTCATGAAGAAAAACTATTTTCACCATATGTTATGGTTAATGCCAAGTCAAGTGGATTATCATCATATCTATCAATCCAATGCTCCTCTTTGCGCTAACTTGTACTTGCATTGTTTACATTGAAAGTTACTGTGTCCCTTGCATGTTTAGGTTTTGTACCTAGCATGTGCTTTTTTAGTTGTGCTTCCTAGTATGCTTGATTTGTGTTATCTAGCATGTGTAGGTCACAATGCACTTCATATATTTGTGCGTGTGTGGTTTCAAGCCTTTATTGCTTCATTAGTTGAATCTTCCTTGGCTGGATCATCACATTATGGGGGAGTGCTATGTTTTACGGATATCACAAACCTTAAAGGTGTATGTATGTGGGATACCACCTAGTATTGTTAGTGCTATATTATCAAGGTACTATGTGGTATGTAAAGCTCATTTGAAACTCAAATTCTCATCCATTAATTATCCTTAGTTGGGTTTCATTTGCTTCTTGTGGATAATACATGGATCATCATATTATGGGGGAGTGATATGCTTTGTGCGTATCACAATCCTTGTTAATATGAACAATTGAGGGATGCCACCTAGAATTTATATTTGAGATTATCTTATATCTCCGTGGCATGCAATGTCTTGTTTACGTATGGCATTCTTGTGTGGTTTTGCCCATGGTTATCTTTAAAACCATATTTGGAAAATCATTTGATTAAAGCTATTCCAATTATTGCTTTTCATGATTATCTATCTAGTCAGAATGTTAATATTATGCTATCCAAGCATTGCGGTTATTCCTAAACTCTCATGTTATGCTTGTGTTAGTATAGATGATCATGTACTTATTTGGTTTCTACACCCAATGATAACCCGAAATACCATTTTGTTCGAATTCATATTATTGCTCTATATGAGAGTTTGTTATCTCATTGTTTATAGTGTCCTATATCTACTTGAGTGGGATATTCCTATGAGTATGTGTGCAATGCATATCTTATATGCTCATTGTTTTTTTTCCTTGGTTCATATGTTGAACTTTGTGTGCTATCATATGTTGATTTGTCACTTTGATTCATTTTGGACAACATGAATGACTAGTGTTGTTATTGGAAGTATTAACAGTTATGTGGTCATTTGTCCAATTTATATCTCCCTGGATTTTGGTAGGCTTATGCATGCATATTTACTATGTGTAAATTCACATGCCTTGTTTGCCTTATTTGATCCAATATATATATGGTAAATCCATCAAATTCTTAATAGCTATGATGTGCATGAAATTCAAATTCATATCAATAGGCACATATTTAAGTGGTTTTACCCTATGTGTTGTAGTTATGCTAACTACGTCGGACCCAATAAGTTTGGGGACCATATTGTACTTAAAATGTTTTAGGTACATTTGAGAAGCATTGGGTGCTTGGCTTATTCATGAAGGTGGTGGCACTATGAGGAAATTAGAGCCAAGATTGGACATTTTATTTGATCTACAACTTCATACCAATGCTATCTCGGTAACAAGTATTTACTTCATGCATATATATAGAAATGGGGTTAACCTTGTGTAGGTTCCATCATGGCATGAATTTCTTGACTCGTTCCTGTGATACTTGTTTCCTTTCTCAAAGCATCCCAACAATGATCTCTTGTTGCTAGTTGTGATGTCTTTGATGGTTGTGTGTTTGGAGTTCATTAATATACAATAAGATTATATTAAGCCACGTGCCATGCTTTCAAGCAAAGATCTCATTGGTATATTTTATGACTCCCGTTTTGATATCTTATTCCTTCCTTTTGTAACTATTTTATGTGTACATCCTTCTTTGTGGATATCATCTACCTAGTATCTTATACACGTGAGAGAAGTTACATCTCTAGTTGATATCCCTATTCTTTCATGTCCACCATTTCATTCACTTTTTATATCTTTTTGGTGGCTCCATGGAAGCATTTGTTGAATGAGTGCATGTCTTACCTCTTTCCATCTTAGTGCACTCATGTTTGGTGAAGATTGTTGTTCTCATGCTTGTCTTGATAAGCCTATTATTTCCTATCTTCATCATGGGTTGTCACAAGCTTTGATTTTTAGTTTGCTATTAGTGAGCTTGTGAACCCATTTTCTTGATGTGTGTGTGACCTTCTTAACTTCATGTGTGTGGGAAGGACATGTCTTGCACCTTGTATCTCATTTACTCAAGGCTATGTTGATGCTTAATTCTCATCCTTATACTAGTCTTCTCAAGTGCTTTGACGTGTCTCACACACATCATTTTGGTTGTGCCTATTCTTAGGTTGCCTCATGTACATGTTGCTCAACCATATGTTTGTTGCAAATGCTAGGCTTCTTTTCTTATCTATGTTTGCTTGCAATTGTTGTGTGTTCCTATTGATTTTGGGGGAGTGATGATCCTATTTTGTGCAGTTGTATCCAAATAAAAAAAATTCAATTGTGCACAAATCATGGGGAGCTTCTCTATTTTCCTTAGAACACTCCTTTACCCAAATCGTAATATTCTTTTATTCTTTTGGCTCATCGGATCTTTTGATTGCTTGCTTCACTTTGTGTTATGCAAATGAGATCAATTTGTGCCATGTGTTTTGTGCCATGTGCCTTGCTATTATGACTAGGCTCAAGTTGTATAATAGTGGATTCACTTGTGGATATCATGTTCTTATCAATTGCAACCTTTCTTTTTGTGTATACGAGTTTCTTTGTGGATACATATCATGATTATTATAGGCCACTTAGAAATTTTTATACATGAAAAGTTCATATCTTCGTATGTGGTTGCATTCTATAGATTTCGAGCTCCTTTAATTGTTCATCATTGAATATGTGCATTTGTTTTCACTCACATTTTGTTATATGCACACATCAAGGAGGAACTCATACTATACTGGTCTGCTAGATGTTTTGTCTTCCATTTTGGCATTTGTTGCCAATGGGGGAGAAGTTTAGAGGGTTTAAGATAAATATCTTTTCTAGTTCTTGTTGTCACTCATGCATATCTACCCTTGTTATATATTCTTATTGCATGGATGAGTCTTGTATATAGAGAAATCTTCTCCTAGTTTATGTCAACCAATATATGCAATGACATTCAAAGTTCATTCACAAATTCATATATTATGGGGGAGTTTGCTCTATATACTATGGGTGTACTATCATCAAATGCTTGTGTAGTGTATTGATGATAGTACAACCATCCCAAGTATACAATTTATCCTTGGATAATTTTCATGCTTGTTTAAAAATTCATTATATAAACCCTCTTGTTGAGATTGTCATCAATTACCAAAATGGGGGAGATTGAAAGTACATGTAGTCCCCATGTGTGGTTTTGGTAATTAAATGACAATCCTAATGGACTAATGTTTGCACTGAGATATACATTTGAAGGAAAGTTCCATTTGCAATGCATGAAGAATATTGGATGAATTGGTGGATGAAATCCATCAACATCTAAATATGCATTGAGACTTGATAATGAATGACAATTCCTATGAAGAAACAATGACATCAAGTTATATAGGAAGGTTTGTTCCATGGGTGATGCAAGAAGGATATTGAATGGATTCGGAATGAATGCCATATACATGTAGTTGTGCATCAAGATTAATCATGGAGCAAAGATTAAGGTTGACCAAGATGAAGATCGAAGATTGAATTCAAAGATGGTCAACACACAAGCGCAAATCATGTGCCACGTGAGATCTTGTGGTATGGTAAGAATTTGTCAATTGCGCTTTGTGTACTAACCCATACTATGTGTTGCCTATGTTTTTGAGAGGAGATTCTCATGGGCTCGCATCGAGAGAGATATTTCAAGTGTCTATGAGAGGATGACATCAAGTGTTGATGATCATGTTTGACAAGGGCAAGTTCAAGATAACTATCCCGAAGGATTACATGCTTGAAGCTTGTGGATGATCACATGATGGACACATGAAGATAAATACAAAGCAAAGCTTCCCACATTGTGTATGGGGGAGCTACTTGAAGACTTCACCAATGTCTTGCCATTCAACTTGATCCAAGAAGAAACTTCAACTTCAAGCTCAAGTGAAAGGCTCAAGTCAAAGGTATTAGTTCCTTCGACGTTAGTGTTGTGGAGTGATGAACACCGAAGGAACACATACACTCAAGAATGGATTATTGATAGCTATGTAGTGTAGACCTTTTATGATTCTTGAGTTATAGGGATCCCGCACTATTAAGAGGGGATCAAAGGGGTTCGTGATAGATTTTCTCAAGTCAACATCTTCTCTACACAATTCCACTCATATCATATATACCAAAGAAAATCCAAAGCCAAATAGGTTACCCAAATACATGATAAAACCTTTGCATATTTTGCATCCTCCATTTTGGTTCATCTTGGGTGGTTCTCTATGTGAGGACCTGGGTTTTTTTCATAGCTTCAAAACGAGCCCAAGATCATCAAAATCAGAGTCCGGATGTAAAAGTTGTGCCTGTTTCAGTTTCTAGGCTGCAGCAGTTTGGTTTGGCCGGATCATCCGGGTCCTCTCCCATATCATCCGGGATTTGCCCGGATCATCCGGGTTCCTGCCCGCATCATCTGGGTTATTCGTAAAATTCATCATAGAATCTTATTCCGCTAGCCGGATCATCCGGCTACCCACCCGGATCATCCGGGAATTGCCCGGATCATCCGGCTATGTCCCCGGACATCCGGGTATCTACTTCACCACATTGTATATTGACCTTCCCGGATCATCCGGGCATTGCCCGGATCATCCGGGTATGCGTCCAGATCATCCGGGCAGGTCAACAACTGCAGGAAACGACTCTATTTTCTTTGGGGGTATAAATATCCCTCTCCCACTCCGGGGGAGGGTTGAGCACTTCATCCCAAATCGTCCCAAAAACACAAGTGGCTCCCTCTCACTTCTCCTACACCAAATCTTAGATCCCGGAGAGATTAGTGAGTGTTCTTGAGAGTTGTTCCAATCAAAAGATAGATCCTCTCCCTCTCCCTCTTGTGACCAAAGCAATTCGTGATTTGAGCAAGTCTTGAGCATTTCCCCCTTGATCTTGTTACTCTTGGAGGTTGGAGACTCCTAGGCAGTAGGAGTGCTCCAGTGAGGAATCAACTTGTGATTTGTCCCCCGGAAAGTTTGTGAAGGTTTGGAGGCCGCCTCAAGGTCTACCACTAGTGGTTGAGAATTGCCTTCGTGGTGATATCTCAAGGAGAATAGGGTGAGCCTTCGTGGCGTTGGTGTGCCTTCGTGGTAACATCCACCTCTCTAACGGTGACTAGCTTCCCTCCAAGGAAGTGAACATCGGGATACATCCTCGTCTCCGTGACTTTGGTTATCCCTAACCCTAACTCCTTACTTGTGGTTGACTTTGGTCATTTGACCGTGCATTCACTATATCTTGTTGTCCTCATTATATTGTGGTGGTTGATTATATTGTGTTGGCCATTTCCTTGTAGAGATTATTTAGGCCTACACTTCATATTCCGCAATTTATACTTACTACTATTGATATACATTGTGATTAGTGTGAATTGCTAACTTGTGTTATAAACTTCCATATATTGTGATATTGCTCAAGTAATTTTGTGTAACTTACTTGAGTTTGCTTGTATCATTAAATTCCATATATTGTGATACAATTTGTGTAAGCTTGTATTGCTTACTTGTGGTTGTGTGTATTATTCATTTCCATACCTCGTGATATACACTGAGTAAGTTTGTGTGACTTACTTGTGCTTACTCATATCATGTTGTTCTCATCTTGTTTATGCTAAGTTGTTGGTGCACTTAGTGAGCCTAGTATATTTAGGATTTGTGCTTGAAAAGTATCCGCTTAGTTTATTTCCGCATTAGGATATAGCCAAATCCGTAAAAGATTTAAAACGCCTATTCACCCCCCCTCTAGGCGACATCGTGGTCCTTTCACTGGATAACTTAGTATCTGTAGCAAAGTATTTAGTAGCAAAAGTGGTATGATAGTAATGGTAACAATAGCAGCATTAAAGATAAATGTTTTTGGGTTTTTGTAGTAGTTGTAACAGTAGCAATGAAAAAGTAAATAAGCGGATAACAATATATGAAAAGCTCGTAGGCAATGGATCAGTGATGGATAATTATGCCGGATGCGATTCCTCATGCAATAGCTATAACATAGGGTGATATAGAACTAGCTCCAGTTCATCAATGTAATGTAGGCATGTATTCCGTAAATAGTCATACGTGCTTATGGAAAAGAACTTGCATGACATCTTTTGTCCTACCCTCCCGTGGCAGCGGGGTCCTAGTGGAAACTAAGGGATATTAAGGCCTCCTTTTAATAGAGAACCGGACCAAAGCATTAACACATAGTGAATAAATGAACTCCTCAAACTACGGTCATCATCGAGAAGTGTCCCGATTATTGGCACTTCGGGGTTGTCGGATCATAACACATAATAGGTGACTATAGACTTGCAAGATAGGATCAAGAACACACATATATTGATGAAAACATAATAGGTTCAAATCTGAAATCATGGCACTCGGGCCCTAGTGACAAGCATTAAGCATAGCAAAGTCATAGCAACATCAATCTCAGAACATAGTGGATACTAGGGATCAAACCCTAACAAAACTAACTTGATTACATGGTAAATCTCATCCAACCCATCACCGTCCAGCAAGCCTACGATGGAATTACTCACACACGGCGGTGAGCATCATGAAATTGGTGATGGAGGATGGTTGATGATGACGACGGCGACGAATCCCCCTCTCCGGAGCCCCGAACGGACTCCAGATCAGCCCTCCCGAGAGAGATTAGGGCTTGGCGGTGGCTCCGTGTCGTAAAACGCGATGAAACTTTCTCTCTGATTTTTTTCTCCACGAGACGGTATATATGGAGTTGGAGTTGAGGTCGGAGGAGGTCCAGGGGGCCCATGAGATAGGAGGGTGTGCCCTAGGGGGGGGGGGCCCTGTCTCGTGGACAGCCCGTGGGCCCCCTGGCCTTGATTCTTTCGCCAAAAATTCTTATTAATTCTGAAAAGTGCCTCCGTGGATTTGCAGGTCATTCCGAGAACTTTTCTTTTCTACACATAAAACAACATCATAGTAGTTCTGCTGAAAACAGCGCCAGTCTGGGTTAGTTTCATTCGAACCATGCAAGTTAGAGTCCAAAACAAGGGCAAAAGTGTTTGGAAAAGTAGATACGTTGGAGACATATCAACTCCCCCAAGCTTAAACATTTAGTTGTCCCCAAGCAATTCAGTTGATAAACTGAAAGTGATAAAGAAAAACATTTCCAAACTCTGTTTGCTCTTGTTGTTGTAAACATGAAAAGCCAGCATTCAAGTTTCAGCAAATATTACGAACTAACCATACTCACAATAACACATAGGTCTCACAATTACTCATATCAATAGCAAAATCAGCTAGCAAGCCATAATAATCAAACTCGGATGACAACACTTTCTCAAAACAATCATAACATGATATAACAAAATGGTATCTCACTAGCCCTTTCTAAGACCGCAAAACATAAATGCGGAGCACCTTTAAAGAACAAGGACTGACTAAACATTGTAATTCATGGTAAAAGAGATCTAGTCAAGTCATACCCAATATAAACCAGTAATAATGAATGTAAATGACAGTGTGCTCTCCAGCGGGTGCTTTTAATAAGAAGGGTGATGACTCAACATAAAAGTAAATAGATAGGCCCTTCGCAAAGGGAAGCAGGGATTTGTAGAGGTGCCAGAGCTCGATTTTAAAAATAGAGATTGAATAACATTTTGAGCGGCATACTTTCGCTGTCAATGCAACACCTATGAGATGGCTATATCTTCCATACTAAATGCATTATAGGCAGTTCCCAAACAGAATGGTAAAGGTTTATACTCCCCCAACCACCAACAAGCATCAATTCATGGCTTGCTCGAAACAACGAGTGCCTCCAACATACAACAGACCTGGGGGAGTTTTGTTTAATTATTTTGATTTGCTTTGATCTTTTGGATCATGGGACTGGGCATCCCGGTTACCGGCCCTTTCTCATGAATGAGGAGCGGAGTCCACTCCTCTGAGAATAACCCACCTAGCATGGAAGATATAGGCAGCCCTAGTTGTTACATGAGTTGCTCGAGCATACAAAATAGAATTTCATTTGAAGGTTTGGAGTTTAAGGAACGGCAGGTAAATACGCATATAGGTAGATATAGTGGACTCATATGGAACAACTTTGGGGTTTAAGGAGTTTGGATGCACAAGCAATATTCCTACTTAGTACAGGTGAAGGCTAGCAAAAGACTGGGAAGCGACCAACTGAGAGAGCGACAACAGTCGTAAGCATGCATTAAAATTAATTCACACCAAGTACAAACATGAGTAGGATATAATCCACCATAAACATAAATATCGTGAAGGCTATGTTGATTTGATTCAACTACATGCGTGAAGATGTGCCAAGTCGAGTCACTCAATTCATTCAAAGGAGGATACCATCCCATCATACCACATCATAATCATTCTAATAGCATGTTGGCACACAAGGTAAACCATTATAACTCATAGCTAATCAAGCATGGCACAAGTAACTATAATCTCTAAATGTCATTGCAAATAAGTTTACTTCATAATAGCTGACTCAGGAACGTTGAACTCGTCATATTTACAAAAACAAGAGAGGTCGAGTTCATACCAGCTTTTCTCATCCCAATAAGTCCATCATATCTCGTCATTATTGCCTTTCACTCGCACGACCGAACGATGTGTATAATAATAAGAGTGTACGTGCATTGGACTAAGCTGGAATCTGCAAGCATTCAACTCAAAAGAGAAGACAAGTAATATGGACTCTAAATTAAATAAACAATCATGCATATAAGAGCCACTAAGCATTTTCATATGGTCTTCTCGACCCCAAAGGAAAGAAAAGAAAATAAAACTATTTACACGGGAAAGCTCCCAACAAGTAAAAGAAGAACGAGAAATCTTTTTGGGTTTTCATTTTTAATTCTACTACAAGCATGGAAATTAAACTAACTAATTTTTTTTGGTTTTTCTCAAGGTTTATCAAACACACAAGAAGAAAACTAGAAAAAGGAATTTAAACTAGCATGAATAATACAATGAAAGAGTATGAGCACCGACGACTAGTGTGTGAACATGAATGTAAAGTCGGTGAGAAATACGTACTCCCCCAAGCTTAGGCTTTTGGCCTAAGTTGGTCTAGTACCAAGGATCGCCTGGCTGATATCCATAAGTGAAATCGGGGTTGTACTGAGATGCAGCGGCAATCGCCTCCTGAGCTGCAGCGTGTTGGCGAGCTGCCTCCACTCCCCTCTCGTATTCAGCTGCTTCCTCTCTGGTGACAATATGTCTTCCTTTTGCCTGATAATCAAAAAGGTAGGGAGCAGGAAGAGTAACAGGGACGACGTTGCGTCTGTCATAGATTAGTCGATAATGGAGGAATTGTTCATTCCTCTCAAGAAATTGATGACTAAACATAGCTTCTTTATCCAAATAAACAGGAGGCATTATCATATCTCCTTCTCATGGGGCTATACCAAGAAAATTAGCCACACGGGTTGCATAAATTCCTCCAGAGAAATTTCCCTTTCTACTATTATTCTACAACCTACGTGCAACTATTGCCCCCAAGTTATAACTTTTATAACCTGACACAGCACTCTTGAGGACACAAAGATCAGGGGCACACATGTGACATACCACATCCTTACCGTTAATGCATCTACCAATAAAGAGAGCAAAATAATGTATGGCAGGAAAATGAATGCTCCCTATGGTAGCTTGTGCTATGTCCCTAGATTCTCCCACAGTAATACTAGCAAGAAAATCTCTAAATTCAGATTTGGAAGGATCATTAATATTACCCCACTGTGGGAGTTTGCAAGCAGTTGTAAAATCCCCCAAGTCCATGGTATAAGATGTATCATAAATATCAAATAGGACACTAGGAGAATTACGCATATAGTTATATTTAAACCTCCGCACAAAGGAATCAGTCAATTGAGAGTACTGAGGACACTTATCTTGTAAGAAGTCCTCCAGATCAGCATTACGCACATACGCGTCAAATTCCTCCTTGAAGCCTGCTTCGACCATAAAATCATCGGATGGCCACTCACAAGCCCGTACAATTGCGTCCCTTGGCAAATTAACATCTTGTTCATGTGTAGCAATTATTGGACCTTTCTTTGCCGAGGAACCACCTTGGTACATTCTCCTAAGCATGTTTCCTTTTCTGAAAATTTCTGAAATTTTAGTAACTTCAAAATAAAAGTGCATAAAACTAAACAAGATTGATAGCAACTACTCCTACAAGTGCCTAGAGCCCATATCATGCATTGGAATTGCTTGGGACCTCAAAAATTTAACATGCAAGCTCAAGAACAGGGTCACCAAGACAGCAAGGATTTACAATGAATAAAGCACTAGAACAAAAACTAATTGGACCAATGGAGGAGTCACATACCAAGCAACAATCTCCCAAAGTAGTTTTGTGAATGGAGCTTTGAGCTAAGAGATCGAAAATCGCAACAGAACGAGCTAGAACTCGTGCTTGAGCTGGATGGGGATTTTTTTGGGTAGAAGATGAAGTGTGTGGGTGCTGGCATAAGTGGAGGGGAGCCACCAGTGGCCCACGAGATAGGGGGTGCGCCCTACAGGGGGGCGCCCTCCTCTCTCGTGGCCTGGTGCTTGCCCCTCCTGCAGTGTTTTCAGTGCCTAAAATCCTCAAATATTCCAGAAAAAATAATACTAAATTTGCGGGGCATTCGAAGCACTTTTATTTTCGGACTATTTTTTAATGCACGGATAATTCAGAAAACAGACGGATAATACTAACTTTGCTTTATTTAATCTAAATAACAAAAAGTAGAAAGAGGGTACAGAAGGTTGTGCCTTCTAGTTTCATCCATCTCGTGATCATCAAAATGAACCCGCTAACAAGGTTGATCAAGTCTTGTTAACAAACTCATTCCGAATAACACGGAACTGGAGAAATTTCGAATGACACTAAGTTACCTCAACGAGGATATGAAAATACCCAACAATAAGAATATCATATTTTTTCTTGACAGTAGGGAGAGGAAATTCAAAACCTCCAAAAATGATAGTTGGAACTTTTTCAATAGAATTGATGCTATGAACTTGAGATTGTTTCCTCGGAAAGTGTACCATATGCTCATTGCCATTAACATGAAAAGTGACATTACCTTTGTTGCAATCAATAACAGCCCCTGCAGTATTAAGAAAAGGTCTACCAAGGATAATAGACATACTATCGTCCTCGGGAATATCAAGAATAACAAAGTCCGTTAAGATAGTGACATTTGCAACCACAACATGCACATCCTCACAAATACCGACAAGTATAGCAGTTGATTTATCAGCCATTTCCAAAGATATTTCAGTAGGTGTCAACTTATTCAATTCAAGTCTACGATATAAAGAGAGAGGCATAACACTAACACCGGCTCCAAGATCACATAAAGCAGTTCTAACATAATTTCTTTTAATGGAGCATGGTATAGTTGGAACACCCGGATCTCCAAGTTTCTTTGGTATTCCACCCTTAAAAGTGTAATTGGCAAGCATGGTGGAAATTCCAGCTTCTGGTATCTTTCTTTTATTTGTGATGATATCCTTCATATACTTAGCATAAGGATTTACTTTAAGCATATCAGTTAAGCGCATACGCAAGAAAA
The DNA here is from genome assembly GCF_002162155.2 of Triticum dicoccoides. Lineage (NCBI taxonomy): Eukaryota > Viridiplantae > Streptophyta > Magnoliopsida > Poales > Poaceae > Triticum > Triticum dicoccoides. The sequence goes on along the minus strand of NC_041387.1, from coordinate 103,048,292 downwards.
TAGGTCTAATCATTTCAGCAAAGCGCTCAAAATCCTCATCATCCTTTGACTTGGATGGTTTAGGAGGAAAGGGCATGGGTTTCTGAACCCATGGTTCTCTTTCTTTCCCGTGCTTCCTAGCAACAAAATCTCTCTTATCATAACGTTGATTTCTTGATTGTGGGTTATCATGATCAACAACAGGTTCAATCTCTACATCATTGTTATTACTAGGTTGAGAATCTACATGAACATCATTATTAGCATTATCATCAGGTTCATGTTCATCACCTGATTGTGTTTCAACATCAAAGATGGAAGTATCATTGGGATTCTCAAGTGTTTACACATTAGGTTCACTAGAAGTTTGCAAAGTCCTATCATTCTTCTTTTTCTTCTTCTTAGAAGAACTAGGAACATCTAGATTATTATTCTGAGAATCTTGTTCAATTCTTTTAGGGTGGCCTTCAGGATACAAAGGTTCCTGAGTCATTCTACCAGTTCTAGTAGCCACTCTAATAGCAAAGTCATTTTTATTATTCAATTCATCAGCAAATCATTTTGAGCTTTGAGTACTTGCTCAGCTTGAGTAGCAACCATAGAAGCATATTTGCTAATGCGGTGAAGTTCATCTTTAACTCTAGCCAGATTATAACCTACGCGTCCTATCTCGAAAGCATTATTCTTTAACTCTCTACCAACATAGGCATTAAAACTTTCTTGTCTAGCCATAAAGTAATCAAACTCATATTAGCATGGGCTATGAAATTTAGTAGAGGGTATTTCAACTTTATCGTATCTATAGAGAGAATTTACCTTTACTACCTGTGTCGGGTTATCAAGACAATGTGGTTCTTCATGCGGTAAATTAAGACCATGTATTTCTTCAATAGGTGGTAAATTCTTAACTTCTTCAGCTTTAATACCTTTTTCTTTCATTGATTTCTTTGCCTCTTGCATATCTTCAGGACTGAGAAATAAAACACCTCTCTTCTTCGGAGTGGGTTTAGGAATAGGTCAGGAGTTGGCTCAATTGGTTCAGGAATTGCCTCAGGAACTGGCTCGGAAGAGTCCAATTATTTTCATTAGTCAACATATTATTCAATAATATTTTAGCTTCGTCGACTGTTCTTTCCCTGAAAACACAACCAGCACAACTATCCAAGTGGTCCTTGGAAGCATCGGTTAGTCCATTATAAAAGATATCAAGTATTTCATTTTTCTTAAGAGGATGATCAGGCAAAGCATTAAGTAACCGGAGAAGCCTCCCCCAAGCTTGTGGGAGACTCTCTTCTTTGATTTGCACAAAATTATATATTTCCCGCAAAGCAGCTTGTTTCTTATGAGCAGGGAAATATTTAGCAGAGAAGTAATAAATCATATCCTGGGGACTACGCACACAACCAGGAGCAAGAGAATTATACCAAGTCTTAGCATCACCCTTTAATGAGAACGGGAAAATCTTAAGGATATATAAATAGCAAGACTTCTCATCATGAGTAAACGGGGTGGCTATATCATTCAACTTGGTAAGATGTGCCACAACAGTTTCAGATTCAAGGCCATAAAAAGGATCAGATTCTACTAAAGTAATAATGTCAGGATCCACAGAGAATTCATAATCCTTATCAGTAACACAGATAGGTGAAGTAGCAAAAGTAGGATCGGGTTTCATTCTAGCATTAAGAGACTGCTGCTTCCATTTAGCTAATAATTTCTTAAGATCATTTCTACCATTGCAAGCAAGAATAGCTTCAGCAACTTCTTTGTTCATAACATAACCCTTAGGAACAACAGGTAATACATAATCATTGGGGGAATGTTCATCATCACTATCATCAATAATAGGTTCTTCAATATTTTCATTCCCCCTAACTCTAGCAAGTTGTTCATCTAGAAATTCACCTAATGGCAAAGTAGTATCACGCACAGAAGTAGTTTCATCATAAGTATCATGCAAAGAAGAAGTGGCATCATCAGTAACATGCGACATATCAGAATTTATAGCAGTAGCAGGTTTAGGTATCACAAGCTTACTAATAACGGAAGGAGAATCTAGTGCAGAGCTAGATGGCAGTTCCTTACCTCCCCTCGTAGTTGAGGGCAAAATCTTGGTCTTAGCGTCTTTCAAGTTCTTCATGGTGATCAGCAGATATAAATCCCAAGTGACTCAGAGAATAGAGCTATGCTCCCTGGCAACGGCGCCAGAAATTAGTCTTGATAACCCACAAGTATAGAGGATCACAACAGCTTTCGAGGGTAGAGAATTCAACCTAAATTTATTGATTCGACACAAGGGGAGCCAAAGAATATTCTTGAGTATTAGCAGTTGAGTTGTCAATTCAACCACACCTGGATAACTTAGTATCTGCAGCAAAGTATTTAGTAGCAAAAGTGGTATGATAGTAATGGTAACAATAGCAACAGTAAAGATAAATGTTTTTGGGTTTTTGTAGTAGTTGTAACAGTAGCAACGGAAAAGTAAATAAGCGGAGAACAATATATGAAAAGCTCGTAGGCAATGGATCAGTGATAGATAATTATGCCGGATGCGATTCCTCATGCAATAGCTATAACATAGGGTAATATAGAACTAGCTCCAGTTCATCAATGTAATGTAGGCATGTATTCCGTAAATAGTCATACGTGCTTATGGAAAAGAACTTGCATGACATCTTTTGTCCTACCGTCCCGTGGCAGCGGGGTCCTAGTGGAAACTAAGGGATATTAAGGCCTCCTTTTAATAGAGAACCGGACCAAAGCATTAACACATAGTGAATACATGAACTCCTCAAACTACGGTCATCACCGAGAAGTGTCCCGGTTATTGTCACTTTGGGGTTGTCGGATCATAACACATAATAGGTGACTATAGACTTGCAAGATAGGATCAAGAACACACATATATTGATGAAAACATAATAGGTTCAGATCTGAAATGATGGCACTCGGGCCCTAGCGAAAAGCATTAAGCATAGCAAAGTCATAGCAACATCAATCTCAGAACATAGTGGATACTAGGGATCAAACCCTAACAAAACTAACTTGATTACATGGTAAATCTCATCCAACCCATCACCGTCCAACAAGCCTACGATGGAATTACTCACACACGGTGGTGAGCATCATGAAATTGGTGATGGAGGATGGTTGATGATGACGACGGTGACGAATCCCCCTCTCCGGAGCCCCGAACAGACTCCAGATTAGCCCTCCCGAGAGAGATTAGGGCTTGGCGGCGGCTCCGTGTCGTAAAACGCGATGAAACTTTCTCTCTGATTTTTTTCTCTACGAGACGGTATATATGGAGTTGGAGTTGAGGTCGGAGGATGTCCAGGGGGCCCACGATATAGGAGGGCGCGCCTCCTGTCTCGTGGACAGCCCGTGGGCCCCCTGGCCTTGATTCTTTCGCCAAAAATTCTTATTAATTCTGAAAAGTGCCTCCATGGATTTGCAGGTCATTCCGAGAACTTTTCTTTTCTACGCATAAAACAACATCATGGTAGTTCTGCTGAAAACAGCGTCACTCCGGGTTAGTTTCATTCAAACCATGCAAGTTAGAGTCCAAAACAAGGGCAAAAGTGTTTGGAAAAGTAGATACGTTGGAGACATATCAGAACCCTTGGAGGATTGGTGTCCCCCGGGAGCTTCCAAGTTGTGTGTTTGTGCCTCGTTTTCATTTTGAGAGTTTGGAGCTCACTTGAAGAGCTACCCTGAAAGGGCAACTATCCCTGGATGGTTTTCGTAATTCCTAACAACATATAGCTCATTGAGCTAATGCTATTTCAAGATAAATATTTCAGGAAAGCTCAATGTTTGGCATGGCATGGATGAGAAACATGGACCCCTCAAAATGCTAAAGACAAAAGGATTGGCCCAACTCAAAGGACAAGACTCTACATTTTTTCATTTTAGTGATCCAAGATCACATTGAGTCCATAGGAAAAGCCAATACTATCAAGAGGGGATGAGGTGTTGCTTAATGAGTTTCTTGCTCAAAGTGCTTAGTGATATGCTAAAAAAAACCTCAACTACTTTCTCACATCCACATATGTCCCAAACCAAAAGTCAAACTCGGCCCTACCGAAACTTTCTATCCGGCGCCACCGAGTTTAGTTGACATAGCCATTGCCAGAAACCCTAGTCTTTTCGGTCTCACCTATAGAGATCTCGGTCTCACCGAGATGGAATTGTAATCTCTCTGTTTCCCTTCGTAACGTTTCAGTCAAACTGAGATGAGCGATCGGTCCCACCGAGATTGCAATGCAAACTCTCTGTTTCCTTTTCGTAACATTTCGGTCCAACCGAGATGAGCGAATTGGTCTCACCGAGTTTGCCTGACCAATTCTCTGTTTGTCTATTACCAAAATTGGTCTCACCGAGATTACGTTATGACCTAACCCTAACCATATTGGTCCCACCGAGTTGACATGTCGGTCCCACCGAAATGCCTAACGGTCACATTATGAATTAAATCGGTCTAACCGAGTTTGACAATTCGGTCCCACCGAGTTTGGTAAATTGTGTGTAATGGTTAGATTTTGTGTGGAGGCTATATATACCCCTCCACCCACTCTTCATTCATGGAGAGAGACATTAGAACATGCCTACACTTCCAACATACATTTTCTGAGAGAGAACCACCTACACTTGTGTTGAGATCAAGATATACCATTCCTACCACATAAATATTGATCTCTAGCCTTCCCCAAGTTGCTTTCCACTCAAATATTCTTTCCACCAAATCCAAATCCTGTGAGAGAAAGTTGAGTGTTGGGGAGACTATCATTTGAAGCACACGAGCAAGGAGTTCATCATCAACACACCATTTGTTACTTCTTGGAGAGTGGTGTCTCCTAGATTGGCTAGGTGTCACTTGGGAGCCTCCGTCAAGATTGTGGAGTTGAACCAAGGAGTTTGTAAGGGCAAGGAGATCGCCTACTTCGTGAAGATCTACCCTAGTGAGGCAAGTCCTTCGTGGGCAATGGCCATGGTGGGATAGACAAGGTTGCTTCTTCGTGGACCCTTCGTGGGTGGAGCCCTCCGTGGACTCACATAGCTGTTACCCTTCGTGGGTTGAAGTCTCCATCAACGTGGATGTACGATAGCACCACCTACCGGAACCACGACAAAAACATCCGTGTCTCCTATTGCATTTGCTTCCTCAAACTCCTCCCCTTTACCTTCATATGCAATTGTTTTACATTCCGCTGCTATACTCTTAGAATTGCATGTGTAGGTTGATTGCTTGACTCTGGCTAAGTTGCTAAAATCTGCCAAGAACTAAAATTGAGAAAAGGCAAGATTTTTATTTGGTCAAGTAGTCTAATCACCCCCCTCTAGACATACTTTCGATCCTACAAGTGGTGTCAGATCTTTGGTCTCCATTTGCTTTGATTTCCATAGCTTTTGGTGGTCATAGCCTTGGTTTCACAACCTAGGAGAGTATGGCATCTAGCGAGGGAAATTACCACCGCAGAGGTCCTTACTTTGATGGTACTAATTTTGCTAGTTGGAAGCATAAGATGAAAATGCATATTCTTGGACATAACCCCACCGTTTGGGCTATTGTGTGTATTGGCTTGCAAGGTGAATTCTTTGATGGGAGAGAACCGAACCGTAAAGCTACCACGGAAGAGTTGAAGATGCTGCAATAAAATGCTCAAGCCTGTGATATTCTCTTCAACGGTTTGTGCCCCGAAGAATTCAAAAAAATCAGCCGTCTTGAGAACGCAAAGGAAATTTGGGATACTTTGATTGACATGCACGAAGGTACTAACTCTATCAAGGAATCTAAATTGGATGTGCTTGAAAGTCAACTTGACAAGTTCAAAATGAAGGATGGTGAAGGTGTCACTAAGATGTACTCTAGGCTTGCTCTCATCACAAATGAGATTGCCGGCTTAGGAAGTGAAGAGATGACCAACAAATTCATCATCAAGAAGATCCTAAGAGCCTTGGATGGAAAATATGATACAATGTGCACATTGATCCAAATGATGCCGAATTACAAAGATCTCAAGCCAACGGAAGTCATTGGAAGAATTCTTGCTCATGAGATGTCACTCAAGGATAAGGAAGAGCTCCACAAAAAGTCAAGTGGTGCTTACAAAGCCTAATGTGAAGCTCCCGCATCATCAAGTGAGAAACAAACCTTCAATGAAGAATTGAGCCTAATGGTGAAGAACTTCAACAAGTTCTACAAGAGTAGAAGCAAGGAAAGAAGTTCCAAGTCAAGGTCCTACAATGACAAAAGATCTTCTAGTCATGAGCATAACTGCTACAATTGTGGAAGACCCGGACACTATTACAATGAGCGTACGGCTCCCTACAAAAGAAGAGAAGATTCTCCAAAAAGAAGAAGTAGAAGGGAAGAATCACCATCAAGAGAAAGATGGAGTAGAGATGATCGTTATGAACGAAGAACATCCGGAGAAGCAAGGATTCGGAAAGGAAGGACACGTCATCAAAGAGCTACACAAAATGAAGACACCGAGCTCATGTTGGTGAATGGGTATCCGGCTCTGACTCTGACAATCACTCCGAGAGAAGCTATCACTCCGACTCCGAATATACTCAAGATGAAGGTGTTGCTGGTCTAGCACTTGTGTCAACCAACTCCTACGACATATTTGACTCACCAAATCAAGGAATTGGAAGATGCTTCATGGCTAAAGGCCCAAAGGTATCACACCCCGTGTATGTTGATTTCAATGAAGATGACTTGTTAGGTGATGATGATTTACTTGTTGACAACTCTAGTGATGAATACTATGATGAAACGTCAATTAATCATGCTAATCAAGATAAAACGAATGACAATGATAAGGAGAAGATTGAGTGCCTAACTAAAGAACTAAACACTCTTAAGTTAGCTCATGAAACTATCTTGGAAGATCATCGAGAACTTTTAAAGACTCATGAGAAGTTACGCTTTGAAAAGCTCAACCTTGAGCAAGAGCATGAGTCTTTAAAGGCAATCAATGATCTTCGCAAGAATAGTTCTTCTTACATTGCCAAGCGTTTACTCTTATCTACTTACATGCCACAAGTCAAGTCTAGTAACAAGAACAAGAAAGATTCTTCCTCTAGTAGTAACAATAATCATGCTAAATCCAATGTTGTTGCTTCTAGTAGTTCTCTTGATTCCACTAATGATTCTCTTAGCCAAGTTACACTTGAGCAAGAAAATAGCTTATTGAAGGGAATTATAGAGAAAGGTGTTTACAAGAGCCTTGCCGGAAGTAAGCAATTCGAGGAGATTGTACGCAAGCAAGGAAGGCACCGGAAGAATCAAGGTGTTGGTTTTGAACGAAAGTTCAATGCCAATGGATTTGAGTGGGAAGAAGATCAATAGCCCAAGACGAAGTTTGTTCCTCAACAAGAGAAGTACGATCCTACTTCTTTCAAAGGAACACAAGCTCAAGATGATCTTCCACCACAAGACCACAAGCAAAAAGGCCAGGATAAGCTTCAAGAGGAGATTGATGCATTTGAAGAAGCTCCTAAGGCCTTGGTCAAGTGGGTTCCCAAGACTACATCAAGTTCTACTTCATCAAGTACGACTACAACTCCAAGGATTCCCATCAAGATGATGTGGATCCCAAAGAAGAAGATATAGAGAGTTCTTGAGGGTGACTCCGCCAACATACTTCACTCTTATCATTTTGGCGAGGACAAGTGCAAACAACTTCCACATCTTGCACTAGTTCGAGGAGTCACAAACCCTCTTGTTGGTAAGACAAGGAACAAGGTAACCTAATGCTTTCATGGACATCATCTTGTGTGTGCATCACTCTATGTCTATGGATATCCTTGTTTGTTTCTTGTGGGACTAACCCGTGTAGGTATTGAAAGTGCAACTCACTTCAATGGATTGCTCCGAATGATCTACATCAACTATGAGCATCCACATCTTCAACACCTACATGAAGTCATTATCGACAAAACCCAAGGTTAGTTCATCCCTCTTCGGGGGGATCTCACATCTAGGGGGAGCTTTAATCTAAGAATTGAGCTAAAGCAACTGTAATGGTGTGAACACAACAATGCTTTATGTAAAAGTGGTAACCTCACTTGTGCTTAAACGATGAGTATGACCCATGATCAAATGTTCTCATTTGACTCCTAAGTCAATATACTCATATATAAATGACCTAGTCATCGCCAATTGTTTAATAGATGCTATAATTTGTTGTGCATGCTTTGCCACATATTTCATTTGCCATTTTATTGTGTGAGCATGTTGGTTGCATATTTTACTCAGTTGAGGACATCCATTTGTTGCTTTGATTGCTTGGCTTTTTCTCTTTTGCCAAATGGATGAACAAGAATGCCTAAGAACCTTCTCTAGCTATCTATGCTTTTCTCGTCTCAAACTCCATTCATGCTACATCATAAAGTTTGATCAAGTCAGATTCGAACCACTCTGGGTGAGGAGCACTCGGAGTCCCCGATTCATCATGGACTTAAACTTCCAAAACCTCTTTGTGCATTTCGGTCTGACCGAGAAATCCATTTCGGTCACACCGAGATCACTAAGTTGATCTAGGTTTTGAATCTCGGTGCAACCAATTAGAACCTTTCGGTCACACCGAGTTGCAATAACTGCTCGTAGTTTTGCATCTCGGTGCTATCGAGTTGTTCCACTCGGTCACACCGACAGGGTCAGGTTATATATACTGACGGGTCAAATTTTGGAAAATTTTCCAAAACCTTTCGCCCGCGCGTGACCTGCTCTGCCTCTTCGGGTCTTCGCATCATCTTCTCGCTGCTAGCGACCTCCCGCCGCTGGTCTCCGCCGCCGTCAATGGCAATCTGCCCTGCCGTAACAAGTTCGCCGCCGAACTAGGGTACGAACTTGATCTTTGTGCTATTCATTCACTCCGACTCTTAGCACATTGCTTTGCCATGATTCTTACCTCGTATGAAATCACTCTATCCACTGAAATTGTCCCGTAGATTAGATTTGATTTGGAAATTTAGGGTTAGGTCTCCGCCGATCTCATCTCGGACCGACCAAGTTGTAGAAATCAGTCTCACCGATTTGGCTTAGGCCATTACACATGCGTTTTCGGTCTGCCTGAAAATTGCAAATCGGTGTGACCGAGTTCGATTCTTTGTGAAACCCTAGCAGTCTCGGTGCCACCAAACTGTGACTCGGTCTGACCGAGTTCACTAGTTTAGTTTCCAAAAGCTGCTTCGGTATCACCGAGTTTACAAATCGGTAGCTCCGAAATGCTTTCTGTGGAGAACTAAAACTAAGTTTTTAAGTCATCTATTTTGCAAAAACTCTGCACTTTGTGATGCTCATCAACTCTACCTCATCTACATCTGTTCATAGGGTCTGCTGTCAGTCAGTCTGCCTGAAGATGTCTAATCAAAGTGATAGTCAGAACAAGTCAGAGGAACAGGTTCAGATAAGTGAGGGCACTAGTCCCTCTAGCAGCTCTGATGAGGGCAGCAGAAGCACACCTAGCAACTTGCCAAAGGCAGCCACCAGGACAAGGAAGAAGAGAACATCTGAATCAGAGGATGAAGACTATGTTGCTGTTGAGGATGAGGCCACCTCAAAGAAAAAGGTGCTGAAAAAGGAGTATGGCAACTGCTGCAACAAAGCCTGGAATGAAAACAAAGGCTCCAGCAAGAAGAGTGCCAATGTAAAAAGCCAGAGCCTCAACTGCTGATGCTTCTAAGTCAACAATGGAGTTCACTCTTGAACTCAAAGAAGGAGGTGAAGGCAAGAAGAGGAAAGAAAGGGTCAAGAAGACCATTGCCAGAGTTGTTGGGAATCCCTCAATGATGAGAGATGATGATGAAGAGGATGTTGCTCCGGCACCCAAAGCTCAGAAGCTGATGGGAGATGCTATAAAGTCAGGGGCTGCTCCATCAAAGCCCATGTCTGCTCCCAAAGCTCCATCTCAGAAGTCTGCTCCAAAGAGAAGCACCAGAAGTATTCTAGCTGCAGAAAAGAACAAAGCCCCAGTGCCTGAGACTGCTGATGAAGCCCAAGTGCTAAGGAAGCTCAAGCCTAATATCCCAGACCATAGTGATGCTCATCCAGTAGCTGAAGATATGTACATCAGAAAGGATGCAAGACTAAGATTGTGGAGACAATCTGATCCATATGCTGTCAGGAGAATAACTACTGTTGACTACAGGTTTCATACTAAGGAACAACAAGACTTTTATGAGATAATCCTGCTTGACAAGAAGCCCATAGTGTGTGACATGAGATGGGTGGACTGGGAGTACATCAAGAAGAATGAAGAGCACTTCACATGTGTATATGATAGCTTCAAAGCATGTGGAGTTGAAACATTTGTTGCCCAGAAGCTTACCAAGTGGAATGATGAGCTGATCATGCAACTCTATTCAACTCCTCATTTCTATGCAGACGGCAAAATTGTCTGGATGTCAGAAGGTACAAGGTACCAATCCTCTGTGGAAGAATGGGCTCAGTTGATCAGTGCCCCAGAAGAAAATGAAGATGACTTGGATGTCTATGCCAAGAAGAAGAAGGATCACAACTCAATGGCCATCATGTACAGAGAGATCCCAGATGATGCTTTGGAGACTCATAAGTTTGAATCTGTCCACTTCTTGTTGTCTGGTTTGCCTACCATAAACTGGATCCTAAGGCACACATTGCTACCCAAGTAAGGTGATCACAAGATGATCAGAGGACACTCCATCAACTTGCTAGATATATTTGATGTTCCTCAAAAGTTCAAGGTGATGAGTCTGATTGTGGAAACAATCAAGAGGACTGCAACTGATCAGAAGAGATCTTGTGGGTATGCCCCACATATTCAGGAGATCATTAACTCCAAGATGGGCACATGCACATATTTGTTGGACAAGGAAGCACTTACCCCTCAAGACAGACTTTGAGGACAACACTGTTGTTCTGAATGGAGAAGATCCATCATCTGGGCAAGCACATGAGAAGAGAGAGAAGGCAAGGGCAGAGAAAGCTGCAAAGATGCCAACTGTTGAAGAAGCATCTCAGGTGTTCTTGAAGAGCAAGCAAGACCAGCTTGGATATTTGATTGCCTCCACCTTGAGGATTGAGAAGGGCTTGGCCACCCTGACTCAAAACCAGGAGAGCTTGGAGAGGATCATTGAGCAAAAAATGTATGATCTTGATGTCAAGGTCACTGAGATCCAATCAGTAGTTGAGCAACTTCAGAAGGAAGTAGAGGAGAAGAAGGGCAAATCTACTACAGATGCCTTTGCTAGAGTGCCCAGAGGACAGAGATCTGCTGCAGTGCCAGTCACACATACTAGAGCTACAACATCTGCACCAGCTGCCACAGCCTCAGTGCCACCAGCTCCAGCAGCCACTCCACCAGCTCCAACTACATCAACAGACGCTTTCGTCCTTGGATTCATCTCTACGCCACCTCATGAAGACCAAGCCTGAGAGTCGTTTAGCACTATGCATTTTTGAACTTTTTGGTAACTTGTTGCCAAAGGGGGAGAAAATGTATAGATCATAGGCTTCGAGAGAGAGTGTTGCTTTTTATCTCTCTTGTTTTGGTTGAACTTTTTGTTTGTGTGCTTGTGAGCTACTTGTTTACTTGTTCGATCATGTGTTTGATCGTATGCTACCCTTAATGCTTGCTGGATGATATTATCTCTTATATCCTTATATGATCATTCACTTGCTTGGTGATGAGAGCAAGAGAGTGCTAGGAAGGACGTCGAGCGTGCCTTTGGTGTTTTGCAATCTAGATGGGGCATCGTTCGGTATCCTGTTAGGATTTGAAGCACCAAGAAGTTGTCGGAGGTGATGACAGATTGTGTGATTATGCACAATATGATCGTAGAAGATGAGCGTCCGGGACGTATCTACGATAAAGGGTTTCAATTTGAGGGTGAGAATATTATGTCTGAGCATGGAGGAGCGGCAACGTTTGAACAGTTCATCCAATTTCATCATGAAATGCGTGATTGAAAAACTCACATGCAGCTACAAAATGATTTGATTGAGCATATGTGGGCTCATGTTGGCAACCAATAGATGTATCTTCTTTCCACATGTATTTGAGAAAATTTAATTTTTATTTGGCTTGTAAAACTATGCTTTATTTGGTTGTGAAACTATGCTATTTTTTATATGTTTGCTTGTGATGAAAATGCAAAATGACGTATATTATTGAAATAGGGCAGCCAGTCGAACACGCTGAAAATATGGGTCAGCGCGTTCGACGCATTGCTGACCCAAATTAAAAAACGGGGGGACGCCAAACAAACGAACAAAAGCGACGTCTGTTTGGGTCACCGCCTTGGAGTTGCTCTTAATGACGTAGAGTGGTCTTTTAACAAATCTCCCCCAAACTGGGGTTTCAGAGACAAGTAGAATTCGCTATATTTTTTTTGAAACGCGGTCCCTTAGGGCCCGATTCATTAACAAAGGTTGAAGAGAGGTGCCCAGTTAGCGGAAAACCGGGCGAAAACCGTCAACATGCCCGCAAAAACAAGGCACACAGGGCGACCTGGCAACCCACACAAGAACGCACACACGCCGTCGAAGAGAAAACCACGAACAAGCGTCGAGGCCTGCGTCGGTCGATGCCAAACAGTCCACCGCACACGCCGACGATCAAGCAGCTCCGACTCTGTCGATGAGCATTGTAGGGGGAAAAGCGCTGGGCCTGCGTCGAGCCGGCACCGGAGCCGACCACCCGTCTCGTGTCATCGTTGCCGCGGAAGCACCTCCTCTGCAGCTCCGACTTCAGGAAGACAAATGAGGCCCGGCAACCCCTCGAACACGCCGGATGAGACCGACTACCAAAGCTCAGCAGCCGCCCAACTTCGCTCGAAGGCGTCATCGTTGCTACACTAGAAGTCGCGCAACATCCACATTGCCGGACAGACAGCCGCCGACCGCAATGTCGCGAGCGTCCAACCCAAGGAAAGTGCAAACGGGATCCAATGCTCTTCAAGGCGACGCCCTAAAGGAGGAAGCGACGATGCCGACGCCGTCGCCCGACCCGACTGGGCCTTAGGCTTTCACCCGAAGAGCTGGAACCGAGGATGTGCAGGGGGTGGACTCCACGACTGCGCCTCCAAGAAGGCGACACGACATCCGCAGACGCCGACGCTGACGCCGTCGGCCGGTAGAAACCCGGCAAGCCTTCGCCCAGAGCACCGCCCAACACCACACCCTCACGCACTGCACCTCCGCTGACCCGCACACCTCCCACGAAGCCATCGCGCCATGGCCAAGCAGAAGCCACCATCACACCACTGGTCTCACCGACCGGAGACACGAGTAGGGCAGACAACAGACCTCGACGACGTCTTCAAGAAGAGCGCGGCACCCGAGTGTGTCGCCGTCGCCGGCCCCGGCCAAAAGCCCGAGGCAGAGCTTTCGCCCGGCGTTGCCACACTGTCTGCCGAGCCCAAGCTCGGCCGGACCACCAAACAGCCTCTCGCCGCAACGAAGCAGCCAGGTCCGGAGAACCCAGGGCCGGCCAGAGCCAGCCACGCACGCCCGGAGCTGCCGCCCCCCGCCATCCGCCTGATCCACAGCACCAGGAGCTGCCGGAGCACCACCAAGACGCCGCCGGGCCGAGCACCACCATCCCGCGGGGACCGTGGCGCCGCACATCGCCACACCAGGTCCGCGCTTGGCCGCGCTCACCCACCGCCGGAGCCACGCCAGCCTGCGCTGGAGCGAGCCCGTCGAGAAGCACCCGACTGAGCACCAAGTCCGGCCGAGCCGAGCACGCCCAGCCACGGCCAGCCACCACCGTCCCGCAGCATCGCCGCCTGGAGCAGCGGAGTAGCGCCGCCCCCGCTATCGAGAACGGCGATCGAGGGGTCCCGCCACCGCCGCGCCGCCAGGGCTTTGCCCGGCGACGCCTCCGGCGGCGGCGAGAGGAGAGGAAGGCGCAGGGGGGGCCTGCTCGAGCCCGCAGGGGCGCCCCGGTGCGGCCCGGCGCGGCCGCACGGGAGCGGGACAGGAAGAGGAGGAGGGCCGGACTCGAACTCCTCCGCGGGGAGAGGGCCGGCGAAGACGGCGCCGGGCTTCGGGATGGATGGAGAGAGGACGCCAAGAGGGTTCCGGATCTGTGCTTGGCTGGGCCTGAGGTGGCAGGAGGGAAGAGATCAGCCGCCGGCGGCGGCGCGTGCACCTGCGCCAGCGCGAGACCTTTTGTTCATTCGCTATTTTTGGATGGAATTGATAAATGGGGTTTCGTCGTGAGGTGAGAAGAATCCATGGAGTATCCATCGCTGCAGCATCGCCCATCGGGTCATTGTCTGGAAGCAGCCCCCGTGACGGAGGGCGCGCATCACATGCATCGCGCGCGCGTGCGCCTACGTATGCCTATCGCCAGAGCGACAGGGGATGGACCGATCGATCTCCTTCTTCGTTTGGTGATCCGTCTGATTCCCCTTTCTCGACCGATCGATCTGTCAGCACAGCGCGCTCAGTGCGCATGGGCCCCGGCTCCCTCGATCATGGATGGCCCACCGCGCGTGAGACGCTTTAGCTGTTTTTATTTTTTTATACAATTTTTTGAGCCAAAGACCGACGTTCGCACGGCAACACGAATGTGCAGACCAAGTATAGTACACAAAAATATACACTACACATGCGGCCTCGGCGGGTACACGCAAACAGAAATCGTGGAGTATATGTTCGCTGTGCCGTTGACAGCAACAAGTGCCTGCCATCTGTTGCGCCCAACAGTACAGTCGCCGGATTATAATTAACAAACCGAGCTGGATTTCCTTCTCGCCTCGATCGCAATTTAGAGAGAGGATGATAACGCGCCACGTGTACACGGGAACTTAAAATTTGGTTGGAGTTGGCGTGCCAGTTTCGTCTGTATGGCACCACCCGGCGTTGATGTGTCGGCCGGCTTCTAGAAAGCCAGACGGAGTAAATGAAGCCCCTGTGAGTGGAGTCCCAGGTGAATGAAGCTCCGACCGTTGGTCCGTTCTGTCCAGGCCGGCCGGAGAGCAAACCCGCTGCGGATGCATCGCGGTGATAAATGAAGCCCCCGTGCCGTACGCCTCGCGCGCTCTCTCTTGGGCCGACTCAGATGCGTGGGTCCTGCTGCTGGACCGGTAGTGCTCCGTGAGTGTGATCGGGCCTGCTTCTCGTCCGGCAGGTCGGGTGGGCAGCGGTTGCGCCGGAGCGCGCGCATGTGGGCGTCGCCTCCGCCATGAGATTCGCATCGCACGTGCCGTGCACTGGCGTGGGCGAGGTGCCAGAGCAGTGGGTCCAGGATTTGGTAGGTGTTTGCTTTTTTTTAGGGGATGGCAGGTTTTTTATTTTTGAGCAAAAGAGGTGTTTGCTCAGTGTGGGACTGGGCTGACTTGCACCTTGCCCAACCATGCGCCTGCATGCTGCGCTCAGGCCTAAAACACCACCGATTTCCGCATGTGGAAACACATTGTTTTGTTCTTCTCACAGTTACAAATCTGCGTCTCCATAAGATGCAAATCTGTGCTTATGGTGAAAGCACTTTTTTTCCATGCAAAAAAAGTCCGCAATTTTCTCCTTCAAAACATAGGGAAACCAGGATGAAAATTGAAAAGCCAAAAAACATGAGGAAAAACCTATCTAAAACCCAAAAACATGTACAGAGATCTCGGGCCCCTCTGAAGTGTCGTTTCTTCACCTGGTTAGCTATGAGAAACAGATGTTGAACTTCGGACCGGCTTGCGAGACGTGGTCTCCCGCACCAGGATGCATGCCCGTTATGCGACTGTCGGTGTCAAAACCGGCGGATCTCGGGTAGGGGGTCCCGAACTGTGCGTCTAGGCGGATGGTAACAGGAGACAAGGGACACGATGTTTTACCCAGGTTCGGGCCCTCTTGATGGAGGTAAAACCCTACGTCCTGCTTGATTAATATTGATGATGTGTGTTACAAGAGTAGATCTACCACGAGATCAAGGAGACTAAACCCTAGAAGCTAGCCTATGGTATGATTGTTGTTCATCCTACGGACTAAAGCCATCCGGTTTATATAGACACCGAAGAGGGCTAGGGTTACACAGAGTCGGTTACAATGGTAGGAGATCTACATATCCGTATCGCCAAGCTTGCCTTCCACGCCAAGGAAAGTCCCATCCGGACACGGGACGAAGTCTTCAATCTTGTATCTTCATAGTCTTGGAGTCCGGCCGATGATGATAGTTCGGCTATCCGGACACCCCCTAGTCCAGGACTCCCTCAGCGACCAAAAGGAGGAAACCATTGATCACATCCTACTGACTTGCGTCTTTGCAAGAACTGTGTGGAGAACTCTGTGCTCGGCCTTAGAAAAACCGGAGTGGTCCCTCACGGCTCAAGACACCCTAAGGGATGGTGTGTGGCGAGAACGACAGGAGTGCACAAGCCGAAGGAGTTGAGGGCTCTCCTCACACTCGGGCTTTGGAAGCTTTGGAAGCATAGGAATGCGATTGTCTTCGACGGCGCCTCTCCGTCTCTGGAGGTGGTAGTCAGGTGAGTCGTCACGCAGGGAAGAGCTTGGCAGCAGGCGAGCTTGTTGAAGGACGAAGTGGATAGCATGTTTGAGTTACTGTCGGGGTGGACGGGTACTCGGGTAGTGAGTAGTCCTGTATCCGTTTTTGTTCTGGCTGTGGAGCGGTGGGCTGTAGGCGTTGTTGATGTTGTTGTACCGTCTAACGCTCTGTAACATCAACGGTGGTTGGGATCCCCCCTTCTATACAATATGATATGCACAGTCGTGCGTATTCGAGAAAAAAAATTCTAGATGGAGCGCCCAACATGCGACATGTGGCAGCGGCTAGACACACTATTTGGCCTGCTTGCAAGGTACCAAAGATGTCCCCTCAAAGTCCCACACAAGAGGTAACCTTTAGTTAGTTGCTCTCGTAAAATACCTAGGTAGGGTCAAAATGGGTCAGCCTCTTTATTTCCTGACAAGTCATGACACGAGAGGCTCTTGTATTTGTTGGGATATATTAGCCCAATGAGAACGAAAGCAGTGCGAGCCGTTGGATCTCGGAAGTGAATCTTGGCGCCGAGGTGATCTACACGTCAGCAGTACTCTATGGTTCGCGCTGCGAGGGTAGCCAAGCGAACAACTTCATATCCCCTTTCCTCACTCGAAATCAACTACGTCTGGATCCAAACAGAGAACAGTGAGAAGCTCATAAGCGACCCCCTCCGTCCTCGAGACGGATTGTCCCCGGAGGCATGATGTGTGGCGGCGATGACATGGTCAAGGCAAGCTGCATCAGCGGCACCACCAACGAGGCCACGAGCGCAGTCACAGTAGTTGATGGAGAGGGGATGTCCGTTGCTCCTTGTCGCTGGGGGGTGCCTATCCAATGCAATGTATGTGAGCGTATGTGCATGTAAAATGAAATACTAAAGCATTTATGTGTGATGTTTTGATTTATATTGTTGTGTAGCTAGTCTGCATTGTTAATAGTGGTCTTACTACATTGCTAGCAGTGCAGCCCTAAGCTGTCAAACCAATACTTGACATCACTGACCGACCACTTTGCCATGCATTGGTACGCATCGGTGCTATACAAATGGTTTTTAACCCCTTTCAATGACAATGTTCGGAACCGTCACCTAGTGAGTGACTGCGATAGGGGGTCCTTCCCACACTACCCAGAAACCGTCGGGGATATGCCCTCCTGGCACACACGCTCAGCAAAATGAGGTCGTGTGCGACCGGCGAGCGGCAAAATACTGTTATACGTACAGTAGTGCTAAAAAAATAAAATTATATAGGCGAAATCGTTTCTGGTCGGAAGTACACCCCACATAGTCAGTCTTTGCTAAACGTTTCTGTTCGTATATACATCCCACACAGTCACTCCAAAGAAAACGTTTGCGCAAGGTGGTGTAACGCAAACAGTTTTCAAGAGAATGTCGTGTGTGATTGTTCATTGATCCAACACGGTTTATTCCTATAACTGTGTGTGTTGCCTGATGTCATCGCCCATGATGTTTTCTGAATAACCGTTTGCAATAGGAAAACCCAATTAGCAGGCTAATTGGCCAATTAGTAGGCTAATTACCCTATTATTAATAATTCATTTATTAATCTAATTGACATTAATAGCACATAATATATTTCATTTCTATATTAAGGAAGCAGGATTTCATAATTGAAATACATCCGAGTACAACATGATATAGCTTCAGCACTTAGCTACCCCATTACACAACTGCATCAGCACCAAGTTGCACATGCAACATCTAGAACCTTTCAAAATTAGCTTCATAGAAGGTACATAGACAGATGAATCTCAACTGGAAACGGTTGAAGCGGAAGGCGAATATTGAGCCTTCATTGATGTTGAAGGTCTTTGCAACTTTAGGCCAGTGCCTGTGGATGATTGACCGTCCTTCCTTCGTCCTCTTCAGGAACACTTCAATATTTAACCGTGGGTGTTGTATGAAAACTTTCCTCGCCTCCTGACCATAGAGGTGGTTTGAGATGTGATCATCAGTGAACTGCTTTGGAAAGGCCTGAAAACAAGGATGTGCATAAATATCTTCTCTATATTGGAAATGGGGCAAAGGAATAAAAAAGGCAAAGTATAATAGTATACAATAACAGAATACAGCCACAACAATTGAACATCGCATTGCATAATTGAACCAAGCAGTTAACTAAACAGCACAACAAATGAACTGAACATTAACTGAGCACCACATTGCACAATATAACATACTCCTGATAGAAGATCAGACAGTTAACCAAACCAAACATGCTTAACAACTTGGAAATATAGCAATCGGGATTTGTTTCTCATGTATTTAGTACAGCCAAATTCGGTTTATTTCTCACACGGTATACAATAACAGAATGCACACACAACAATTGAACATCACATTACAGAATTGAACCAAACAGTTAACTAAACACCACAACAAATGAACCAAACGTTAACTAAGCACCACATTGCACAATATAACATACTCCTAATAGAAGATTAGACAGTTAACCAAACCAAGCATACTTAACAACTTGGAAATATAGCAATTGTATTTATTTCTCATGTATTTAGTACAACCAAAGTCAATTTATTTCTCATATGATATACAATAACAGAATGCACACAGAACAATTGAACATCGCATTGCAGAATTAAACCAAACAGTTAACTAAACACCACAACAAATGGACCAAACGTTAACTGAGCACCACATTGCATAATATAACATACTCCTAATAGAAGATCAGACAGTTAACCAAACCAAGCATGCTTGACAACTTGGAAAATTGCACCCAGCTACCTCTTGAGCATGCGTTGGTTTTTCCCTTGAAGAGGAAAGGGTGATGCAGCAAAGTAGCATAAGTATTTCCCTCAATTTTTGAGAACCAAGGTATCAATCCAGTAGGAGGTTCCTCAAAAGTCCCTCGTACCTACACAAACAAACAAGAACCTCGCAACCAACGCGATAAAGGGGTTGTCAATCCCTTCACGGTAACTTGCGAAAGTGAGATCTGATAGAGATAATAAGATAAGATAAATATTTTTGGTATTTTTATGATATATATTGCAAAGTAAAAGATGCAAATAAAAATAGATTGGAAACATATATGATAAAAGATAGACCCGGGGGCCATAGGTTTCACTAGTGGCTTCTCTCGAGATAGCATAAGTATTACGGTGGGTGAAAAAATTAGTGTCGAGCAATTGATAGAAAAGTGCATAGTTATGAGAGTATCTAGGCATGATCATGTATATAGGCATCACGTCCGCAAGAAGTAGATCGAAACAATTCTGCATCTACTACTATTACTCCACACATCGACCAACTCCTGCCTCCATCTAGAGTATTAAGTTCATAAGAACAGAGTAACACATTAAGCAAGATGACATGATGTATGTGACGCTCGGATAATTATACTACGGTAAACCTACGTTAATGATGCCACGTCACCTCTGTTACAGTTGCTAACATCGCGTTAGATCAAAGCGTTTCAAAATCAAATTTGAAATTTTGACAAACAATAAAAGTTTTCAAATGTCAAACAAAAATGTTCGAAATGTGACATAATTAATTTTACTAAATTAGGTGCAACCTATGTATTTTCCAAAGCTAAAATGTTTAGGAAATGTGAGAAAACAAAAAAAAAGAAAAAAAAGGAAAAGGTAAAAGTAAACAAAACAAACAAAAGAAAAAGGAACCCCCCCCCTCACTAGGCTCCGACCCAGCCGGCCACCGGCCCAACTGGGCAAAGGCCAACCGGCCAGCCCACCCCCGCTCCCTTATCCGCCCCACTTCCTCCCGAAACCCTAAC
>NC_041387.1:102998681-103027605 GCF_002162155.2 Triticum dicoccoides | reverse complement strand
GCCTCCTCCATGTCGTGTCGTCCCCGTCCCCCACCATGATCCCCACTTCCTCGTGCTCTACATCGTCCGTGAGCTCCCTTCCTTCCCCTCTCTGTCCCGCGCAGCCGTCACCGCGTCTAGGCCGCGCTCACCGCGCCCAGCCGTGTCCCGCAGCTCCACGCCGGCGCACCGCCCGCGCCGTGCTCGCGGCCACCACGGCCTCGGCTGCGCCCGCTCGACCGCGCATCGCGACCCCTCCCCGCGCTCGCGTTGCCTGACCCGTGAAGCCACGCCCGCGGCCACCTCCGGTGCTCCGGTGCCTGCCCTGCTCATCCCCTTTTGCCCCGCCGCTGCCACGCCGGTGCCGCGCCGGTGTTCCCCCCCTTGTTGTGGCCCAGTTCGGGTGCCCGCACCCGCACACCCTGGCGCCTGTTAACGCGCGCACGTGTGCCCGTGCCCATTAAGGCCCCTTGGGCCTATGGCAGATGGGCCCCACGCCCAGAGAACGTTAAAAAAGGAGAAAGAACTAAAATAATATAATTAAAAATTAATTAGTTAATTAATTAAGTAGTTACTTAATTAATTAACTTAATTAATCCTAATTATATTAACCTAATCACTTAGGTTAGTTAATTAATCTGTTAGTTTAGTTAACAGTCAATGATAGCTGGGACCCACACGTCAGTTTGACCCAGTCAACACCCTGTTGACTGCTGACATCATGATGACATCAGCATACACTATTCTGGATAATGTTGATGTAAAAATAATTAAATAAATTCTAAAAATGATTAAATCTTTTAAAATTAATATAAAATAAACCGTAGCTCGGATGGAAAAACTTTGTACATGAAAGTTGCTCAGAACGATGAGGCGGATCCAGATACGCAGCCCGTTCGTCCGCCACCGTCCCTAGCATAGTGAACCTACAACATTTCACCTCCGGTTCATGTGTCCGAAAACGCGAAACACCGGGGATACATTCCCGGATGTTTCCCCCTTTCGCCGGTATCACCTACTACCGTGTTAGGGCACACCTAACACCGCTCATTGTCATGTCATGCATCGTCATGCTTATGTTTGCATTGTATTTACTGTTTCTTCCCCCCTCTTCTCTCCGGTAGACTACGAGACCAATGTTGCTGCTGCCTAGTTTGACTACGGAGTTGACGACCCCTCCTTCTTGCCAGAGCAACCAGGCAAGCCCCCCCCCCCCTTGATCACCAGATATCGCCTATTCTTATCTCTACTGCTTGCATTAGAGTAGTGTAGCATGTTACTGTTCGGTTACTCCTATTCTGTTGCATAGCCTGTCATTGTTGCTACAGTCATTGATACCTTACCCACAATCCTAAATGCCTAGTATAGGATGCTAGTTTATTATCATTGGCCCTACATTCTTGTCAGTCTGTCTTGCTATACTATCGGGCCGTGATCACTCGGGAGGTGATCACGGGTATATACTATACATATGTACGTATACTATACAAATGGTGACTAAAGTCGGGTCAGCTCGTAGAGTACCCGCGAGTGATTCACGGATTGGGGGCTGAAAGGACAATTGTCCCGACGGCCCTTTGTGTGGATCTTTGTGGCAGAGCAAGAGGGCAGGTTCAGACCACCTAGGCGAGAGGTGGGCCTAGCCCTGGTCGGTGTTCGCGGTTACTTCAAAATAACACGCCTAACGAGATCTTGGTATTTGATCTGAGTCTGGCCACTGGCCTATACGCACTAACCAACTACGCGAGAACAGTTATGGGCACTCGACGTCATGGTATCATTCGAAGCCTTCTCGACATCAGCGACTGAGCGGTGCACGCCGGATTGGACCGTAAGCCTGCACTTGTGTTAAGGGGGCTAGGTCTGCTTCCGGCCGTGTTCGCAACGTGCAGGTGTGCAATGGGCTATGGGCCCAGACCCCTGCACACATAGGATTTAGACCAGCGTGCTGACCTCTCTGTTGTGCCTAGGTGGGGCTGCGACATGTTGATCTCCCGAGGCTAGGCATGACCTAGGAAAGTGTGTCCAGCCAGAGGGATCGAGCATGTTGGGTAATGTGGTGCACCCATGCAGGGAAGTTGATCTATTCGAATAGTCGTGTCCCTCGGTAAAAGGACGACCCGAAGTTGTACCTTGACCTTATGACAACTAGAACCGGATACTTAATAAAACACACCTAGACAAGTTCCAGAGACAACCCGGTGATCGCTTTTCCACAGGGCAACGAGGGGAGGATCGTCGGGTAGGATTATGCTATGCGATGCTACTTGGAGGACTTCAATCTACTCTCTTCTATATGCTGCAAGACGGAGGCTGCCAGAAGCGTATTCTTTGATAGGACTACCTATCCCCCTCTTATTCTGGGATTCTGCAGTTCAGTCCACTGATATTTCCTCTTTACAGATATACCCATGCATATGTAGTGTATATCCTTGCTTGCGAGTACTTTGGATGAGTACTCACGGTTGCTTTGCTCCCTCTCCCCCCCTCTTTCCGTTTCTTCTCGGATGCCGCAACCAGACGTTGGAGCCCAGGATCCAGACGCCACCGTCGACGACGACGACTACACTTGAGGATCCTACTACTACGTACAGGCCACTGAAGACGACCAGGAGTAGTTAGGAGGATCCCAGGCAGGAGGCCTGCGCCTCTTTCGATCTGTATCCCAGTTTGTGCTAGCCATCTTATGGCAACTTGTTTAACTTTTGTATGTACTCAGATGTTGTTGGTTCCGCTGACTCGTTTATGTCGAGCACTTGTATTCGAGCCCTCGAGGCCCCTGACTTGTAATATGATGCTTGTATGACTTATTTTTTTTACTTTTAGAGTTGTGTTGTGATATCTTCCCGTGAGTCCATGATCTTAATCATACACATTTGCGTGCATGATTAGTGTATGATTGAATTGGGGGCGTCACAAGTTGGTATCAGAGCTAACTGCCTGTAGGAATCCCCTTTCCAACTCCTTGGCCGAAGTTGAGTCTAGAAGCCGAAAACTATTTTACTAACTTGGTTGTGTGCCTTACGTGCCCACGTCGCCATTGGGTGGTATTAGGATCTTTTTGTAACGCCCCGGATTCAATGCGCTAGGTGTCTGCCAGTTATTCGCTATTGTTGCTATGTCATTTGCTTGCGTGTTGCATTTTGCCATGTCGTCATGTGCATCTCATTTTGCATACATGTTCGTCTCATGCATTCGAACATTTTCCCCGTTGTCCGTTTTGCAATCCGGCAATCCTATGTCCTCCGGCGTCCCCCTTTTGTCTCTTGTTGTGAGCGGGTGTTAAACATTCTCGAAATGGACCGAGGTTTGCCAAGCGGCCTTGATATACCACCGGTAGACCGCGTGTCAAGTTTCGTTCCATTTGGAGGTTGTTTGATACTCCAACGGTTAACCGGGGAACCGCAAAGGCCTCTCTTGCTACAGCCCAACACCCTTCCAAAGTGGCCCAATAACCCATCCAAACCCCCTCCATGCTCTCGGTCGTTGGATCATGATCGTGTGGTCGAAAACCGCACCTTATTTGGACTCTCCTAGCTCCCTCTACCTATAAATATGCCTCTTCCCCCGAAATTCGCGGTCTAAACCCTAGCCAACCTCCCCCTCCGCGCACCGGACATGTCCATCCCGCCACCGGACAAGTCCACCGGCCACCTCACTCCGACCAATCGCGCGCCGACACGTCAGCTCCAACCGCCCCGTGTCCAACCCCGTCGTGCCACATGGCGCGCCGCCGCCTCCTCATCGCCGTCTGGCCTCGCCCCGGCCAGATCCGGGCAGGCGCGCCCCGAATCCGCCGTCCCGCGGCCGACTCCGGCCCTCTCGGTTCGCCGGAGCTGCCGCTCCGGCCACCCCGTCGCCGACCTCCCCGATCTACACCACCATGACCCTGGACGTCCCCATCCATCCAACCAAATGGATCCCCGTGCCCGGATACCCCCGTCCCGGGATTTCCTCGTCCAGATTTCGCGGGTTATAATTTTTCTCTAAGTCCTCAGTTTCTTGCATTCTGGTGCTCTGTTCAACATGCCATAACTTCATGTGTGCTGCTCCGTTTCATGCATATAATATATCAAAATGTTCGTGGTGAGATGCTCTTCATTTCATTACACTGTGCCATGCTTGTTTGAGTTCATCTTGATGCCATTATCATCGTTGCAAGAGTACTAAATGATGTTAACTGCTGTCTGTTAGCATAACTTGATGTTTTGTCTTTTTCATTGCATTTTGTGTGTGCATCCTAAGAGCATGAGCTCTACATGTGTCTTGTACTACATCATTCCATATTTACAGTGGTGCCATCCATGTATTTTTTTCAAGTTTTGTAGTGAGTGCATTGAGCTCGTGAAGTAGGGTACTTGTTGTTGCTGTTTTGCTAGTCTGAATCTGCTATATCATGATGCTATGTAAACCTGCTGCTACAAGTCATTCTATGCATAATCTGGAGATGTTCACTAATGATGTTTTGTTATACATGTCATGCTCTATCTATCCATGCCCCTGGTTGCATTTATTGCTTGCTGTACATTGTTCATATCTTGCTCTCAAATTGATAAATAATGTTGCTGTCAGCCTGTTAACTTTAAGTTCAGTTTTGCCATGAGCTTTGCTAGTGATCCATGCACCCTATGAACTTGCTCTTGCCATGCTTAGCTTCATAGCATGTATTCTTATTGTTGATCACCTTTTCATGCCATGTATTGCTCTGTGGTGAGTTGTACAAGCTCACCAAAAATGCCAACTTATCGTTGTTCCTGCCATGTCTGAATTTGTCATATCGTTTGCCATGTTTGCATGGATGCTAGCATGTTTTCTGTTGATCGATGAAATTAGTTCAGTAAGGGAGATTTATTCTTTTTCTTTAGTAGTAGCATGCCATGCCTTTGTTTGTCATGTTAAGTTCCTGTAGCATGCTGTTTGATAGCTCTAAACATTGCAACCTGATGTTATTTCTGCTAAGCCTGTAAACTGTTATTATTTGCAATCTTGCCATGTGTTTTTGAGCATGTTCTATTGATTTTTGGAGATAGCTCAGTGTTTATGTTTTGTCATGCTTTACCTGTATATCATGTCCATGCCTTTTGTTGTCATGATGAGATGCTGTAGCAGATTGTTTTGATGCTTTCTAGATGCCTAGTTGCTATTTTGGACAGCTTGTCCTTTAAACTTGTTTCATGTGTATGTGTTGAACCGTTGCTCCGTTTTGAGTGTGTTCTATATGAAACTTGCTTAGAATTGCATGTAGTTTCATATTATCATGTTGCATCCTTGTTTTGGGTGTGTTTGCATCAATTCCATGTTTAACTTGCTTTGCACATATTCCCTCCATTCCAGAATATAAGGTGTATTGGTTTCCGTGCAAGTCACCGTTTGAAAGTTTGACCAAGATTATAGAACAAACTAGAAACATCTACAATACCTAATAGATAAAATATGAAACTACATTTCATGATCGATCGAATGATATAAATTTCATATTGTGGATATTCATATATCTTTCTCAAAACTTGGTCAAACTTGCACTCGTTTGACTTTTGAAAAAACAAATACACCTTATATAAAGGAACGGAGGGAGTATCTTCTAGGCCGTAGCTCCGAACTAAATGAACTTTATATGTAACTTGACTAGAATTTCGTGTAGATCATCTTGGTACATCTTAACTTGTTGTTTAACAACTTGAACATAAGTTTATTCAGATCTGGACCCATTTCAAAATTTGCATATGAGGACTTACCGGATTTGTTATTTGTTTCCAGCCTCATTTAAACTTGCTTTGATGTGTTGTTCTTGTATGCATCATCTCTTGCCATGAGTAGCTTCATGTAGCTTTGTCATGCATCATGCTTGGTTGTGCATCATGTCATGTATATGTGTGGCGTGTTTACCATGTTGTGTGCTTCTTCTTGATAGTTCCCGTTTTCGTTGCGATCGTGAGGATTCGTTCGTCTACGCTCGGTTCGTCTTCGTGGCTTCATCTTCTTCATGGACTCGTTCTTCTTCCTTGCGGGATTTCAGGCAAGATGATCGTCACCCTGGATCTCACTACTATCATTGCTATGCTAGTTGCTTCATTCTGTCGCTATGCTGCGCTACCTACACTAGTAGAAAAGGGGCTTTCAATCCCGGTTCATAAGGACCTTTAGTCCCCGTTATGGAACCGAGACTAAAGGGTCGTTACTAAAGCCTCCCCCTTTAGTCACGGTTCTGACACGAACCGGGACTAAAGGCTCTCCGTGTAGCCGCTGCCTGGAGGTCCACCTTTAGTCCCGGTTGGTAACACCAACCAGTACTAAAGGAATTTTTATGATTTTTATG
Organism: Triticum dicoccoides; assembly: GCF_002162155.2. Taxonomy (NCBI): domain Eukaryota; kingdom Viridiplantae; phylum Streptophyta; class Magnoliopsida; order Poales; family Poaceae; genus Triticum; species Triticum dicoccoides. The sequence continues at coordinate 103,021,310 of NC_041387.1, read as the reverse complement.
ATTTTTTTTATTTTTTTTGGAATGTATTTTTTTTATTTTCAAATTTCTGAATTATTTTAACCTCTCATCTCTAATCACCCCTCATCACTGCTCAATTTAACCTCTAACCTCTAATCACCCCTCATCATTCCAAATCATCTAACTTCCCGGATGGTCACCCATCCTCTCACTACTCCAGCCTGAGCACACTTAACTTCCGGGTTCTATTCTCCCTCGTTTCCAAGTCTGCACTTGTTGTTTTCCTGATAATAGTAAGATGTCAATACTATTAACCTCAGGAATTTAGCTTGAGCATGAAGTCACACATTTCACTGTTTGAGTTTGAAACTATTGTTCTAAAAAATAACACTAATACTTAGTAACACTAATATTTCTTGAATAATTAGCTTGACCATAGTTTGACCACAGTTTGACCATAGTTTGACCAGATTTGACCAAAATTCAAAAAAACTGAAATAATTATTTAGTAACACTAATATTCTTGAATAATTATTTAGTAACACTAATATTTCTTGAATAATTAGTTTGACCATTGTTTGACTACAGTTTGACCACTGTTTGACTAGATTTGACCAAAATTCAGAAAAACTGAAATAATTATTTAGTAACACTAATATTCTTGAATAATTATTTAGTAACACTAATACTTCTTGAATAAGTAGTTTGACCATAGTTTGACCAGATTTAACAAAAATTCAAAAAAAAACTGAAATTTGATGATTTTTTTGCCTCCAGATCTTAAAAGCCCCGTAACTTTTTTCTATTAGGTTTTTGAGGATTTTGAAAATGTTTAACGGGGTTTCCGCGGTTAAATTCGGATGTAACTTTTCGAGTAGATGATTTTTCATATAAAAAACTTTTTCATCCGAGTTAGTATGCAAAAGTTATGCCCATTTTACTAAATTCTAGAGAGATTTTGCAAATAAAGTCGAAATTCACATTTGCTAATTTTCCCAACAACTAGACCACGTATCACATGGGAAACTTATTTTCTTTTATTTTTTTTGGAATTTTCATCATTTTCTTTTATTTATTTTTAAACTGAAAAGGCGATCCACAGGGGGGGTAGAGTTTGAAAATGGGACCTTTAGTACCGGTTCGTGCCATGAACCGGTACTAATGCCTCAAACCCCATTAGTACCGGTTGGTGGCTTGAACCGGGACTAAAGGTCTAACCTTTAGTACCGGTTGGTGCCACGAACCGGTACTAATGGGCATCGCACCCTTTAGTCCCGGTTCGTGGCACCAACCGGGACTTAAAGGTCCAGACGAACCGGGACAAATGGCCCACGTGGCCCCTGGGCTCACGAACCGGGACTAATGCCCCCATTAGTCCCGGTTCTAGACTGAACCGAGACTAATGGGCTAACCCGGCCTGGACCAAAGCCCTCTGTTCTACTAGTGCTATCACTTGTTCTTCAAGCCTCCCAAACTGCCATGTCAACCTCTAACCTTTTACAACCTTCCTAGCAAACCGTTGCTTGGCTATGTTACCGCTTTGCTCAGCCCCTCTTATAGCGTTGTTAGTTGCAGGTGAAGTTGAAGATTGCTCCATGGTGGACATGATTATGTTGGGATATCACAATATCTCTTATTTAATTAATGCATCTATATACTCGGTAAAGGGTGGAAGACTCGGCCTTATGCCTGGTGTTTTGTTCCACTCTTGCCGCCCTAGTTTCCGTCATACCGGTGTTATGTTCCCGGATTTTGCGTTCCTTACGCGGTTGGGTGATTTATGGGACCCCCTTGACAGTTTGCTTTGAATAAAACTCCTCCAGCAAGGCCCAACCTTGGTTTTACCATTTGCCTCACCACCTCCTACACCTTTCCCTTGGGTCGGCCAACCCAAGGGTCATCTTTATTTTAGCCCCCCCGGGCCAGTGCTTCTCTAAGTGCTGGTCCAAATCGAGCGGTGTCCGGCGCCCCCTGGGCAACCAGGGTCTATGACAACCCGACGTCTTGCTCATCCGGTGTGCCCTGAGAACGATATACGTGCGACTTCTATCGGGATTTGTCGGCACATCGGGCGGCTTTGCTGGTCTTGTTTTACCATTGTCGAAATGTCTTGTAAACCAGGATTCCAAGACTGATCGGGTCTTCCTGGGAGAAGCAATATCCTTCGTTGACCATGCGAGCTTGTGATGGGCTAAGTTGGGACACCCCTGCAGGGTATAAACTTTCGAAAGCCATGCCCGCGGTTATGTGGCAGATGGGAATTTGTTAATGTCCGGTTGTAGATAACTTGACACCAGATACGAATTAAAACGCATCAACCGCGTGTGTAGCCGTGATGGTCTCTTCTCGGCGGAGTTCGGGAAGCGAACACGGTTTTGGGTTATGTTTGACGTAAGGAGTTCAGGATCACCTCTTGATCATTGCTAGCTTCACGACCGTTCCGTTGTTTCTCTTCTCGCTCTTATTTGCGTATGTTAGCCACCATATATGCTTAGTCGCTGTTGCAACCTCACCACTTTACCCCTTCCTTTGCCATTAAGCTTTGCTAGTCTTGATACCCATGGTAATGGGATTGCTGAGTCCTCGTGGCTCATAGATTACTACAACAATAGTTGCAGGTACAGGTTTTGTGATGATCATGACGCAAGAGGGATGTTTGCTTGTTTTGGAGTTCTTCTTCTGCTTCTTCTTCGATCAGGGGATAGGTTCTAGGTCGGCAGCCTGGGCTAGCAGGGTGGATGTCATTTGAGTTTCTGTTTGTGTTTCATCTGTAGTCGGATGCTGCTCTTATGTAAGATGATGTTGTATTCGTGTGGCATTGTATGCCCTTTTGTATGTATTCCCATCTATTATGTAATGTTGATGTAATGATATCCACCTTGCAAAAGCGTCTTCAAGATGCGCTTCTATCCTTGGTGGGACCTTCGAGTTCCTTTAGGATAGGGTCGCATCTTGGGCATGGCAAGTTGGTATCAGAGCCTCGACCGATCATAGGAGCCCTCCTTGATTGAACGTGTAGTCTGGCCGATGTTGAGTCTAGAAGAAAACTTTTTTTGAGTCTAGTTATATCGGAGAGTAGGAATTCTTTTTACTCCTTAGCCCCCTTCGTCGCCCTGGTGAGGAATCTTGACGTAGGTGTTTTGAATTACTTCTCTTCCCCTTCAAATTTTCTTAGGATCACGCAGTTGGTTTTTCGGTCGTTGGCTCTCATCTCTTTTCATCCGATGCATTTCTCGTCAAGTTGACTCGAGCCTCTTCATCTTTGCCAAGTTCAATCCTCAGTTGTTTTCTTTTCCAACCCGCCCACCCCTTTTCTTCTTGGAGTCGGAGTCCGTAATCGAGTATCCATCCTACTCGTGTGAAGCCTTTGCTTTCTTTCAACCGGTGTTTTCTCTTCAAGTTATTCGTCGATTCTCCCCTCCAAGTGCCTTTGTTTTTCCCTCCCTCCCACCCCTTTTTCTTCCCGGAGTCTGAGTCTCTTTGGAACATCAATTTCATTCATGTGGAGCCTCTTCAGTCTTTCATCAATTGTTTCAACCGATGAATTCTTGTTTTGTTCGGCATTCTTCATCTCTTTTTCTTCTTCGGTGGATTCAATTCTAATTTTCGGTAGTGATTATATTCTTTCCCTCGGCTCAAGTGTTTTTCCTGTTTGTTTGCCTCTCGCCAGTTTGTCCTTCCGGAGTGCTCAAGACATCTCAGGAGATTCGTCTGTGTTCCAATTAATTCGGGGTTGTCACCTCATTCAAACATTTCAATCGTTCCGGTGCATCATCTACCTCTTCAACAACCCTTTCCAACGGTGTTTTTCTCTCTAGTGGGCCCTAACCCACAGGTCTTTTCCCAGGATCTTACCTGACTCTTCTAATTTTCCCGGAGCCATTCCCGAATTCTTTTCGAAGTTTGACATAAGAATGAATTTCATCAGTCAGATGCCATCTCCAAGATCGTTTTCAAATTCTTTTCATTGTTGGCTCAACCTCTTCGCTTTTCATTCTCCCGGAGTATCTCAGTAATTTTGGTGGTGTTTCTCGTCGTCAGTTCAAGATTGAAGAAGAGTTTTTCCTCTGAATCTTGCTCGTTCTCTCGAAGATTCGTGGTTCTAGCTTCATATTATCCTCTCAAATTATTCCATTTGTTAGATATTCTTTTCTTAACCATCCGGAGTATGTCAGGAGTTGTTTTTCCATTTATTTTCACCGGAGGCCATCATTCCAGTTATCGTTCTCTATTTATCCCGCCGCTTCGTTCAAATGTTCTTTAATCAGCTCGAGTTCTTCCCGTTCCCTTGTATCTAAACCCCCTTAGCATATTTGTTCTTCTAATTCTTCCCGGTGATTCATTTTCTTTCATTAGTCATTTTCTAATTCTTATGATGGTTCCTTCAGATTCCTTTTCCTTGGTTATCATTTTAATCCATTCGTTCTTTTCAATCCTACCGGTGGTTCATGAAGACCTTCTCAAGTTTGCGATATGTCACTTCTCAATCCTTTTCAAGAAGAATAAGTAGTATGCAAAATCCATTGCTTGTCATCAATTTAATTTGATGAAGGATAAGCATACAATAAATCTTATTCTTATTTCCTCCAAGTGATAAATCCCTTCCTTCGGAGTTCATTCATGATGAATAAATTCTAGTTCCAAGTGTTTTCATCTTTTCTTTACCGGAGTTCAAATTTTCTCGGACATTTCATCCGAACCTCCATCTAAATCACCGCAAGCTTTAATCTTATTCTTTTCATCCTTCAATTCTATCTCATCATCCTTTTGTTACAAAAGTTCCTCACGGTGGTTCGTGCTAGCTCTTGAGCACTGCGTTGGATTTCCCCAAAGAGGAAAGGCTGATGCAGTAAAGTAGCGTAAGTATTTCCCTCAGTTTTTGAGAACCAAGGTATCAATCCAGTAGGATATCACGCACGAGTCCCTTGTACCTACACAAAACGATAGCTACTCGCAACCAACGCGATTAGGGGTTGTCAATCCCTTCACGGTCACTTACGAGGGTGAGATCTGATAGAGATGATAAATAATATTTTTTGGTATTTTTGATAGATAGATGCAAAGTGAAAAGTAAAAGGCAAAGTAAATAAAGTAATAGAGATTGATATGATGAGAATAGACCCGGGGGCCATAGGTTTCACTAGTGGCTTCTCTTAAGAGCATAAGTATTCTACGGTGGGTGAACAAATTACTGTTGAGCAATTGATAGAAAAGCGAATAATTATGATGTTATCTAGGTATGATCATGTATATAGGCATCACGTTTGAGACAAGTAGATCGAAACGATTCTGATCTACTACTATTACTCCACTCATCGATCCTATCCAGCATGCATCTAGAGTATTAAGTTAAAAATAGAGTAACGCCTTAAGCAAGATGACATGATGTAGAGGGATAAATTCATGCAATATGATAAAAAACCCATCTTGTTATCCTCGATGGCAACAATACAATACGTGCCTTGCAACCCTTTCTGTCACTGGGTAAGGACACCGCAAGATTGAACCCAAAGCTAAACACTTCTCCCATTGCAAGAACTACCAATCTAGTTGGCCAAACCAAATGGATAATTCGAAGAGACTTGCAAAGATAACTCAATCATACATAAAAGAATTCAGAGAAGATTCAAATATTATTCATAAATAAGCTGGATCATAAACCCACAATTCATCGGTCTCAACAAACACACCGCAAAAAGAAGATTACATCGAATAGATCTCCACAAGAGAGGGGGAGAACATTGTATTGAGATCCAAAAAGAGAGAAGAAGCCATCTAGCTACTAGCTATGGACCCGAAGGTCTGAAGTAAACTTCTCACACTTCATCGGAGAGGCTATGGTGTTGATGTAGAAGCCCTCCGTGGTAGATGCCCCCTCCGGCGGAGCTCCGGAACAGGCCCCAAGATGGGATCTCGTGGATACAGAAAGTTGTGGTGGTGGAATTAAGTTTTTGGCTCCGTGTTTGATCCGACGGGGGTACGTAGGTATATATAGGAGGAAGGAGTACGTCGATGGAGCAACAGGGGGCCCACGAGGTAGGGGGGCACGCCCAGGGGGGCCCTCCACCCTCGTGACCGCCTCTAGCACTTCTTGGAGTAGGGTCCAAGTCTCCTGGATCACGTTCGGTGAGAAAATCACGTTCCCGAAGGTTTCATTCCGTTTGGACTCCGTTTGATATTTTGTTTCTTCGAAATAGTGAAATAGGCAAAAAATAACAATTCTGGGCTGGGCCTCCGGTTAATAGGTTAGCCCCAAAAATAATATAAAAGTGGAAAATAAAGCCCAATATAGTCCAAAACAGTAGATAAAGTAGCATGGAGCAATCAAAAATTATAGATACGTTGGAGACGTATCAAGCATCCCCAAGCTTAATTCCTGCTCGTCCTCGAGTAGGTAAATGATAAAAAAGAATATTTGATGCGGGGTGATACTTTGGCATAATTTTAATGTAAATCTTCTTAGTTGTGGTATGAATATTCAGATCCGAAAGATTCAAGACAAAAGTTTATATTGACATAAAAGTAATGATACTTCAAGCGTACTAATCAAAGCAATCATGTCTTCTCAAAATATCATGGTTAAAGAAAGTTATCCCTACAAAATCATATAGTCTGGCTATGCTCTATCTTCATCACACAAAGTATTTAATCATGCACAACCCCGATGACGAGCCAAGCAATTGTTTCATACTTTAGTAATCTCAAACTTTTTCAACTTTCACGCAATACATGAGCGTGAGCCGTGGACATAGCACTATAGGTGGAATAGAATGGTGGTTGTGGAGAAGACAAAAAAGGAGAAGATAGTCTCACATCAACTAGGTGTATCAATGGGCTATGGAGATGCCCATCAATAGATATCGATGTGAGTGAGTAGGGATTGCCATGCAACAGATGCACTAGAGCTATAGGTATATGAAAGCGCAACAAAAGAAACTAAGTGGGTGTGCATCCAACTTGATTGCTAAGACCTAGGGCACTTTTGAGGAAGCCCATCATTGGAATATACAAGCCAAGTTCTATAATAAAAAATTCCCACTAGTATATGAAAGTGACAACATATGAGACTCTCTATCATGAAGATCATGGTGCTACTTTGAAGCACAAGTGTGGTAAAAGGATAGTAGCATTGTCCCTTCTCTCTTTTTCTCTCATTTTTTTATTTGGGCCTTTTTTTATGGCCACTTTTTTTTTTGTCCGGAGTCTCATCCCGACTTATGGGGGAATCATAGTCTCCATCATCCTTTCCTCACTGGGACAATGCTCTAATAATGATGATCATCACACTTTTATTTTTCTTACAACTCAACAATTACAACTCGATACTTAGAACAAAATATGACTCTATATGAATGCCTCTGGCGGTGTACCGGGATATGCAACGAATCAAGAGTGACATGTATGAAAGAATTATGAACAGTGGCTTTGCCACAAATACAATATCAACTACATGTTCATGCAAAAAGCAATATGACAAAAGTAATGTATGTCATATGAACGGAACAGTGGAAAGTTGCATGGCAATTTATCTCGGAATGGCTATGGAAATGCCATGATAGGTAGGTATGGTGGCTGTTTTGAGGAAGGTATATGGTGGGTGTATGATACCGGCGAAAAGTGTGCGGTATTAGAGAGGCTAGCAATGGTGTAAGGGTGAGAGTGCGTATAATCCATGGACTCAACATTAATCAAAAGAACTCATGCACTTGTTGCAAAAATTTAGAAGTCATCAAAAACCAAAGCACTAAACGCATACTCCTAGGGGGTAGATTGGTAGGAGAAGACCATCGCTCGTCCCTGACTGCCACTCATAAGGAAGACAATCAATAAATAAAATTGTGCTCCGACTTCATCACAAAGCGGTTCACCATACGTGCATGCTACAGGAATCACAAACTTCAACACAAGCATTCTTTAAATTCATAATCACCCCAACTAGCATTGCTTTGATATTATCACCTCCATATCTCAAAACAATTATCAAGCATCAAACTTATCTTAGTATTCAACGCACTCAAAAGAAAGTTTCACATATCTTGAATACCAAGTATATTATCTTTAAGCAAATTACCATGCTATTAACAACTCTCAAAATAATCTAAGTGAAGCATGAGAGATCAATAGTTTCTTTAAAACAAATCCACCACCGTGCTCTAAAAGATCTAAGTGAAGTACTAGAGCAAAAATTATTACGCTCAAAAGATATAAGTGAAGCACTATGAGCAAAACCATCAAGCTCAAAAGATATAAGTAAAGCACTATGAGCAAAACTATCAAGCTCAAAAGATATAAGTGAAGCATATAGAGTATTCTAGCAAATTCCAAATCATGTATGGCTCTCTCAAAAGGTGTGTACAGCAAGGATGATTGTGGTAAACTAACAAACAAAGACGCAAATAATACAAGACGCTCCAAGCAAAACACATAACATGTGGTGAATAAAAATATAGCTCCAAGTAAATTACCGATGGAAGTAGACGAAAGAGGGGATGCCTTCCGGGGCATCCCCAAGCTTTGACTTTTTGGTGTCCTTGGATTATATTGGGGGTGCCATGGGCATCCCCAAGCTTAGGCTCTTGCCACTCTTTGTTCCATAATCCATCAAAAGAATTCGCCCAAAACTTGAAAACTTCACAACACAAAACTCAATAGAAATCTCGTGAGCTCCGTTAGTGAAAGAAAATAAAAGACTACTTTAAGGTACTGTAATGAACTCATTCTTTTTTTATTTGGTGTTAAACCTATTTTATTCCAACTTCCTTATGGTCTATAAACTAATTTATTAGCCATAGATGCATTGAAATAAGCAAACAACACAGGAAAAACAGAATCTGTCAAAAATAGAACAGTCTGTAGGAATCTGTAAGTAACGCAAACTTCTGGAACTCTAAAAATTCGACCAAAATAGAACGTACTGGACAATTTCTTTATTGATCCGCAGAAAAAATAATCAATGCAAAAGGACGTTTCTGTGATTTATTTAATTTGTTCTCGTGAGCGCAAAGTTTTTGTTTTTCAGCAGAATCAAATCAACTATCATCATAGCTTATCCTATAGGTTCTACTTGGCACAAACACTAATTAAAACATAAAACCACATCTAAACAGAAAGTAGAAACAAAAATTAACACTAAACAAGAACAAAAACAAAAAACAAAAAATAAAATTGGGTTGCCTCCCAACAAGCGCTATCGTTTAACGCCCCTAGCTAGGCATAAAAGCAAGGATAGATCTAGGTTTTGCCATCTTTGGTAGGCAATCCATAAGTGGCTCTAATGATAGATTCATATGGTAATTTTATTTTATTTCTAGGGAAGTGTTCCATGCCCTTTCTCAAGGGAAATTGGAATCTAATATTCCCTTCCTTCATATCAATAATCGCACCAATCATTCTAAGGAAAAGTCTACCAAGAATAATAGGACATGAAGGATTGCAATCAATATCAAGAACGATAAAATCTACGGGCACATAATTCCTATTTGCAACAATAAGAACATCATTAATTCTTCCCATAGGCTTTGTAATAGTGGAATCCGCAAGATGCAAGTTTAGAGAGAAATCTTCAAAGTCACGGAAATCTAGCAAATCACACAAAGTTTTGGGAATAGTGGAGACACTAGCACCCAAATCACACAAAGCATGAAACTCATAATCTTTAATTTTAATTTTGATAGTAGGTTCCCACTCATCATAGAGTTTTCTAGGGATATAAACTTTCAACTCAAGTTTTTCTTCATAAGATTGCATCAAGGCATCAACAATGTGTTCGGTAAAGGCCTTATTTTGACTATAAGCATGAGGAGGATCTAGCACGGATTGCAACAAGGAAATATAACCAATCAAAGAGCAATTTTCATAATTAAATTCCTTGAGATCCAAAATAGTGGGTTTAGCAACATCTAGGTTTTTATTTCTTTCAATCCCACTTTCATCAATTTCATCATCAAGATCTAGAAACTCTGAATTCTTAGAACGCCTTCTAGGTAAAGGAATATTATATTCAGTTTCATCAAGATTCATATTGCAAAACAAAGATTTAATAGGGGACACATCAATAACTTTTAAATCTTCATCTTGATTTTCATAGGAATTGGAAGAACACGCTTTAATAAAGGCATCTTTGGAAGCACGCATCCTAGCGGTTCTTTCTTTGCACTCATCAATGGAAATTCTCATGGCTTTGAGAGACTCATTGATATCATGCTTAGGAGGAATAGATCTAAGCTTTAAAGAATCAATTTCAAGAGAAATTCTATCAACGTTCCTAGCCAAATCATCAACTTTAAGCAATTTTTCTTCAAGAAAAGCATTAAAATTCTTTTGTGAATTCATAAACTCTTTAACACTACTCTAAAATTCAGAGGGCATCTTATTAAAATTTCCATAAGAGTTGTTGTAGGAATTTCCATAATTATTAGAAGGATTACTAGGATAAGGCCTAGGATTAAAATTCCCTCTATACGCGTTATTTCCAAAACTATTCCTACCAACAAAATTCACATCCATAGATTCATTATTATTCTCAATCAAAGTAGATAAAGGCATATCATTGGGATCAAGAGGAGTATTTTTAGTAGCAAACATCTTCATAAGTTCATCCATCTTTTCACTCAAAACATTGATTTCTTCTATAGCATGCACTTTTTTACTAGAAGATCTTTCAGTGTGCCATTGAGAATAATTAGCCATAATATTATCAAGCAATTTTGTAGCATCTCCTAATGTAATTTCCATAAACGTGCCTCCCGCGGCCGAATCTAAAAGATTTCTAGAAGAAAAATTCAATCCGGCATAAAATTTTTGTATGATCATCCATAAATTCAAACCATGAGTAGGGTAATTGCGAAGCATCAATTTCATTATTTCCCAAGATTGGGCAACATGCTCATGATCAAGTTGTTTAAAATTCATAATATCGTTCCTAAGAGTGATGATCTTAGCGGGAGGAAAATACTTAGAGATAAAAGCATCTTTGCACTTATTCCAAGAATCAATACTATTTTTAGGCAAAGATGAAAACCAAACTTTAGCATGATCTCTAAGTGAAAATGGAAATAACTTCAATTTGACAATATTATTATCTGTATCTTTTTTCTTTTGCATATCACACAAATCAACAAAATTGTTTAGATGAGTAGCGGCATCTTCACTAGGAAGGCCGGCGAATTGATCTTTCATAACAAGATTCAGCAAAGCGGTATTGATTTCACAAGACTCATCATTATTAAGAGGAGCAATCGGAGTACTAAGGAAATCATTATTATTGGTATTCGAGAAATCACACAATTTGGTATTATCTTGCGCCATGGCAACAAGTAATCCAACACACAAGCAAACAAAAAGGCAAACGAGAAAAAGGCGAAAGGGAAAGAGAGGAGGAGATTGGGAAAGAGAGGGCGAATAAAACGGCAAGGGTGAAGTGGGGGAGAGGAAAACGAGAGGCAAATAATGTAATGCGAGATATAGGGATTGTGATGGGTACTTGGTATAGTTGACTTTTGCGCAAACTCCCCGGCAACGGCGCTAGAAATTCTTCTTGCTACTTCTTGAGCACTGCGTTGGATTTCCCCGAAGAGGAGAGGATGATGCAGTAAAGTAGCATAAGTATTTCCCTCAGTTTTTGAGAACCAAGGTATCAATCCAGTAGGAGATCACGCACGAGTCCCTCGTACCTACAAAAACGATAGCTACTCACAACGAACGCGATTAGGGGTTGTCAATCCCTTCACGGTCACTTACGAGGGTGAGATCTGATAGAGATGATAAATAATATTTTTTTTGGTATTTTTGATAGATAGATGCAAAATGAAAAGTAAAAGGCAAAGTAAAAACAAAGCAAGTAAATAAAGTAATAGAGATTGATATGATGAGAATAGACTCGGGGGCCATAGGTTTCACTAGTGGCTTCTCTCAAGAGCATAAGTATTCTACGGTGGGTGAACAAATTACTGTTGAGCAATTGATAGAAAAGCGAATAATTATGATGTTATCTAGGTATGATCATGTATATAGGCATCACGTCCGAGACAAGTAGATCGAAACGATTCTGCATCTACTACTATTACTCCACTCATCGACCGCTATCCGACATGCATCTAGAGTATTAAGTTAAAAACAGAGTAACGCCTTAAGCAAGATGATGATGTAGAGGGATAAATTTATGCAATATGATAAAAACCCCGTCTTGTTATCCTCGATGGCAACAATATAATACATGCCTTGCAACCCTTTCTATCACTGGGTAAGGACACCGCAAGATTGAACCCAAAGCTAAACACTTCTCCCATTGCAAGAACTACCAATCTAGTTGGCTAAACCAAATGGATAATTCGAAGAGACTTGCAAAGATAACTCAATCATACATAAAAGAATCCAGAGAAGATTCAAATATTATTCATAGATAAGCTGGATCATAAACCCACAATTCATCGGTCTCAACAAACACACCACAAAAAGAAGATTACATCGAATAGATCTCCACAAGAGAGGGGGAGAACATTGTATTGAGATCCAAAAAGAGAGAAGAAGCCATCTAGCTACTAGCTATGGACACGAAGGTCTGAAGTAAACTACTCACAGTTCATTGGAGAGGCTATGGTGTTGATGTAGAAGACCTCTGTGGTAGATGCCCCCTCCGGCGGAGCTCCGAAACAGGCCCCAAGATGGGAACTCGCGGATACAGAATGTTGCGGCGGTGGAATTAGGTTTTTGGCTCCGTGTTTGATCCGACGGGGGTACTTAGGTATATATAGGAGGAAGGAGTACGTCGGTGGAGCAACAGGGGGCCCACGAGGCCGGGGGGCGCACCCAGGGGGGGCGCCTTCCACCCTCGTGACCTCCTCTGGCACTTCTTGGAGTAGGGTCCAAGTCTCTTGGATCACGTTCGGTGAGAAAATCACGTTCCCGAAGGTTTCATTCCGTTTGGACTCCATTTGATATTCTGTTTCTTCGAAATACTGAAATAGGCAAAAAAACCAGCAATTCTGGGCTGGGCCTCTGGTTAATAGGTTAGTCCCAATTCTTTGAAATACTGAAATAGGCAAAAAACAGCAATTCTGGGCTGGGCCTCTGGTTAATAGGTTAGTCCCAAAAATAATATAAAAGTGGAAAATAAAGCCCAATATAGTCCAAAACAGTAGATAAAGTAGCATGGAGCAATCAAAAATTATAGATACGTTGGAGACGTATCAGTTCGTTAAGGATTTAATTCATTCTTCAAGAGTTCATCAAGGTTCTTGTTGGAGGAGCTCAAGTACCTTTTCTTCTTGCATCTCGAAGTGCAATTAATTCTCAGTATTGTTTTGAAGTGGAGTTTTGCCTTTCTTCGTTCTTCTCAGCTATTCAATCTTTTCCGTTTGTGGCCGGTTATCACCTTATGATCTTGAGATGTTACCATAAGACCACACCAAGTTATTCTTTCGTTGTTGTTTATCTCAACAACTCCGGTTAAACCTTCCTTCTAAAGATGCTTTCAATTTCATTCGTCGCACAAGTTGTCATTTTCTTCTCCGTTCTTTTCATTCAACTCTTTCAATTCTTTCCGAAGGTTTTGTGTCACGTCTTCATCAAGTATCATTCCATCCTCTCAAGTTCCAGTTCTATTCCATCCATGTTCAACCGGAGTGCTGCCTAAATTCCTTCGTTATTGTTCCTTTTTCCATCTTGTTCTAACCAGAGTGGTTTCATACTCTATCTTGTTTCCATGAGCATTTATTCTCGTCATTCCTATTTTCTACCCAAGTGCTATCGACTTGGTTCTTATTTTTCTCTTGCGTTCTTACTTCACCTCTTCCTCTTTCTCTTCCGTCTCGTTTCTAAGATCTCGGGACGAGATCTCTTGTTAGTGGAGGAGAGTTGTAACGCCCCGGATTCGATGCGCCAGGTTTTTGCCAGTTATTCGCCGTCGTTGCCATGTCATTTTCTTGCGTGTTGCATTTTGCCATGTCGCCATGTGCATCTCATTTTGCATACATGTTTGTCTCATGCATTCGAGCATTTTCCCCGTTGTCAGTTTTGTAATCCGGCACTCCTATGTCCTCCGGTGTCCCCCTTTTGTCTCTTGTTGTGAGCGGGTGTTAAACATTCTCGGAATTGACCGAGGTTTGCCAAGCGGCCTTGGTACACCACCGGTAGACCGCCTGTCAAGTTTTGTTCCATTTGGAGGTCGTTTGATACTCCAACGGTTAACCGGGCAACCGCAAATGCCTCTTTTGTTGCAGCCCAACACCCTTCCAAAGTGGCCCAATAACCCATCCAAACCCCTCCATGCTCTTGGTCGTTGGATCGTTATCGTGTGGGAGAAAACCGCACCTCATTTGGACTCTCCTAGCTCCCTCTACCTATAAATATGCCTCTTCCCCCGAAATTCGCGGTCTAAACCCTAGCCAACCTCCCCCTCCGCGCGCCGGACATGTCCATCCCGCCGCCGGACAAGTCCACCGGCCACCTCACCCCAACCAATCGCATGCCGACACGTCAGCTCCAACCACCCCGCGTCCAACCCCGTTGTGCCACGTGGCGCGCCGCCGCCTCCTCGTCGCCGTCTGGCCTCGCCCCGGCCAGATCCGGGCAGGCGCGCCCCGGATCCGCCGTCCCGAGGCCGACTTCGGCCCTCCCGGCTCGCCGGAGCTGCCGCTCCGGCCACCCCATTGCCGACCTCCCCGATCTGCACCACCATGACCCTGGACGTCCCCATCCATCCAACCAAACGGATCCCCATGCTCGGATACCCCTGTCCTGGGATTTCCTCGTCCAGATTTCGCGGGGTATAAATTTTCTCAGTCCTCACTTTCTTGCATTCTGGTGCTGTGTTCAACATGCCATAACTTCATGTGTGCTGCTCCGTTTCATGCATATAATATATCAAAATGTTCGTTGTGAGATGCTATTCATTTTGTTACATTGTGCCATGCTTGTTTGAGTTCATCTTGGTGCCCTTATCATCGTTGCAAGAGTGATATATGATGTTAACTGCTGTCTGTTATCATAACTTGATGTTTTATCTTTTTCGTTGCATTTTGTGTGTGCATCCTATGAGCATGAGCTCTACATGTGTTTTGTACTACATCATTCCATCTTTACAGTGGTGCCATCCATGTATTTTTTCGATTTTTGTAGTGAGTGCATTCAGCTCGTGAAGTAGGGTACTTGTTGTTGCTGTTTTGCTAGTCTGAATCTGCTATATCATGATGCTATGTAAACCTGCTGCTACAAGTCATTCTATGCATAATCTGGAGATGTTCACTAAGGATGTTTTGTTATACATATCATGCTCTATACATCCATGCCCCTGGTTACATTTATAGCTAGATGTAGATTGTTCATATCTTGATCTCAAATTTCTAAATAATGTTGCTGTTAGCCTGTTAACTTTAAGGTCAGTTATGCCATGAGCTTTGCTAGTGATCCATGCACCCTATGAACTTGCTCTTGCCATGCTTAGCTTCATAAACATGTATTCTTACTGTTGGTCACCTTGTCATGCCATGTATTGCTCTGTGGTGAGTTGTATGAGCTCACCAAAAATGCCTACTTATCGTTGTTCCTGCCATGTTTGAATCTGTCATATCGTTTGCCATGTTTGCATGGATGCTACCTTGTTTTCTGTTGATCTTTGGAATTAGTTCAGTAAGAGTGATTTGTTCTGTGTCTTTAGTAGTAGCATGCCATGCCTTTTTTTGCCATGTTAAGTTCCTGTAGCATGCTGTTTGATAGCTCTAAACATTGCAACCTGATGTTATTTCTGCTAAGCCTGTAAACTGTTATTATTTGCAATCTTGCCATGTGTTTTTGAGCATGTTCTAGTGATTTCTGGAGATAGCTCAGTGTTCATGTTTTGTCATGCTTTACCTTTAAATCATGTCCATGCCTTTTGTTTCATGATGAGATGCTGTAGCATATTGTTTTGATGCTTTCTAGATGCCTAGTTGCTGTTTTGGACAGCTTGTCCTTTAAACTTGTTTCATGTGTATGTGTTGAATGTTGCTCCGTTTTGAGTGTGTTCTATATGAAACTTGCTTAGAATTGCATGTAGTTTCATATTATCATGTTGCATCCTTGTTTTGGGTGTGTTTTCTTGATGTTTGAATGCATTTTGCATCAATGCCATGTTTGACTTGCTTTGCTCATATCTTCTAGGCCGTAGCTCCGAACTAAATGAACTTTATATGTAACTTGACTAGAATTTCTTGTAGATCGTCTTGGTACATCTCAACTTGCTGTTTAACAACTTGAACATAAGGTTTATTCAGATCTGTACCTATTTCGAAATTTGCATATGAGGACTTACCGGATTTGTTATATGTTGTTTCCGGCCTCATTTAAACTTGCTTTGATGTGTTGTTCTTGTATGCATCATCTCTTTCCATGAGTAGCTTCATGTAGCTTTGTCATGCATCATGATTGGTTGTGCATCATGTGATGTATATGTGTGGCGTGTTTACCATGTTGTGTGCTTCTTCTTGATAGTTCTCGTTTTCGTTGCGATCGTGAGGATTCGTTCGTCTACGCTCGGTTCGTCTTCGTGGCTTCATCTTCTTCATGGACTCGTTCTTCTTCCTTGCGGGATTTCAGGCAAGATGACCGTCACCCTGGATCTCACTACTATTATTGCTATGCTAGTTGCTTCATTCTATCGCTATGCTGCGCTACCTATCACTTGTTCTTCAAGCCTCCCAAACTGCCATGTCAGCCTCTAACCTTTTACAACCTTCCTAGCAAACCGTTGCTTGACTATGTTACAGCTTTGCTCAGCCCCTCTTATAGCATTGTTAGTTGCAGGTGAAGTTGAAGATTGCTCCATGGTGGACAGGATTATGTTGGGATATCACAATATCTCTTATTTAATTAATGCATCTATATACTTGGTAAAGGGTGGAAGACTCGGCCTTATGCCTGGTGTTTTGTTCCACTCTTGCCGCCCTAGTTTCCGTCATACCGGTGTTATGTTCCCGGATTTTGCGTTCCTTACGCGGTTGGGTGATTTATGGGACCCCCCTGACAGTTCGCTTTGAATAAAACTCCTCCAGCAAGGCCCAACCTTGGTTTTACCATTTGCCTCACCACCACCTACACCTTTCCCTTGGGTCGGCCAACCCGAGGGTCATCTTTATTTTAGGCCCCCCGGTCCAGTGCTTCTCTAAGTGCTGGTCCAAACCGAGCGATGTCCGGCGCCCCCTGGGCAACCAGGGTCTATGCCAACCTGACGTCTTGCTCATCCGGTGTGCCCTGAGAATGAGATACATGCGACTCCTATCGGGATTTGTCGGCACATCGGGCGGCTTTGCTGGTCTTGTTTTAGCATTGTCGAAATGTGTTGTAAACCGGGATTCCCAGACTGATCGGGTCTTCCTGGGAGAAGGAATATCCTTCGTTGACCGTGAGAGCTTGTGATGGGCTAAGTTGGGACACCCCTGCAGGGTATAAACTTTCGAAAGCCGTGCCCACGGTTATGTGGCAGATGGGAATTTGTTAATGTCCGGTTGTAAATAACTTGACACCAGATACGAATTAAAACGCATCAACCGTGTGTGTAGCCATGATGGTCTCTTCTCGGCGGAGTCCGAGAAGCGAACACGGTTTTGGGTTATGTTTAACGTAAGTAGGAGTTCAGGATCACCTCTTGATCATTGCTAGCTTCACGACCATTCCGTTGTTTCTCTTCTCGCTCTTATTTGCGTATGTTAGCCACCATATATGCTTAGTCGCTGCTGCAACCTCACCACTTTACCCCTTCCTTTCCCATTAAGCTTTTCTAGTCTTGATACCCATGGTAATGGGATTGCCGAGTCCTCGTGGCTCACAGATTACTACAACAACAGTTGCAGGTACAGGTTTTGTGATGATCATGACGTGAGAGCGATGTTTGCTTGTTTTGGAGTTCTTCTTCTGCTTCTTCTTCGATCAGGGGATAGGTTCCAGGTCGGCTGCCTGGCCTAGCAGGGTGGATGTCATATGAGTTTCTGTTTGTGTTTCATCCGTAGTCGGATGGTGCTCTTATGTAAGATGACGTTGTATTCGTGTGGCATTGTATGCCCTTTTGTATGTATTCCCATCTATTATGTAATGTTGATGTAATGATATCCACCTTGCAAAAGCGTCTTCAAGATGCGCTTCTATCCTTGGTGGGACCTTCGAGTTCCTTTAGGATAGGGTCGCATCTTGGGCGTGACACTTTTACTCCTCGACCTTTATGCTGGGACTCTGATCTCTCCTCTATTTGGGTTAAATGATTTTACTAACACCGACTCTAGGTTCTCGTAACTACTTCCTCCCGGAGAGCCGTCACTCCAGATGATTGCTTAGTGCACCAGAAGATTTCGAAAATAGTCTACGATGTTCTCCCGAGACACTTGTGCCCACCGCCCTTACAAACTCCCTACCATTGTTATATCCTTATGGATAACTATATACACGTGTCATTCCCACATTCAATCCCGTTGATCTTGATATTACAAGATTCCCCGAACTGCTCTCCGTTGCTCCGAGAATCCTTTGAACTTACTGCCTTGCAGTTCTTACCACATGAATACACCCTACGAATAATTTCTCGCACTTGCTGAGTATCCAATCATCCTTAGTTGATCCGTGTAATTCATAGATTTTTTTAAATGCTATTCGACCTTCTAAAAATCCTCAGCACCTTATTGCTACTGAAGTTCTTGCTTTCATGCATTATGGTTAATTCCATATATCTAGTAATCTTTGTTGGCATCCTTTGTCATTATCATTTTGGGTCTGTTGATTCAATATGTTGCGAATGCCCGCAATCATCAGATGATGCTTATGAATTATCTTTCCGGCTTGGCCGTCATTTTTAACTCGAGCTGGTTCTCGACCAATCAAATTGTCGTCGATTGTACCCCTAAGACTATTCAACTTATACATCCCTAATCAGAGCGTTGCTTCTGATCCCTTGACTAGGAATTCATAATTCTTGAGCAATTGAGCTTTGAGTTAGTCAGTTGTTTCTATAATCTGACCCCCTTGCATTCTTTCTTCTTCTGGTTGAGTACCGATGCTCACATCAGATACCTTGTGGACCACTAGATTCTTTATTGGATTTCATCTGACAATGTCCTTCATATTCAATAACTTTGTGAGTCTTTGCTCGGATACATAATGCCTTTGGTAAATTGTATCCTATGCCTTGTCGAATATGCTTTGCTTTCGAGCTTGTGTTATTTACTTCTGAAGTTTGTGGTATATGTTCCTAAGAGGCCCTGATGGTTTGAACCTATTCCTTTTCTAATCTGTGTGAACTCGGAAACTACTACGGGTCTTACTCTACTGATGTTATGTCAGATAAAATTTCAACACTACAACTTCATCGAAGGCGAGAAGTGAGTGAAAGGTTATGCATTAGAGAAGTGGGAGTCGACCTTGAACTTTGTGTTCATGCGCATGGACACGATGTAGATCCTATCATGGAAGCTTCTTGTAATAATAATTATTTCCTTGATAAATATCCTCTGGTATATGTGAACTGATCCTTTGCAACCGTGGTTCCGACCATGATTGTTCTTCTTTGATCCATTTCTCGGACAAGTTAAAGCACTTGTCTTCTACAGATCAATGTGCCTTCCCAACCTCTATTATGATCTACCTTCGAGTATTACCCCTGGTATCTCGAGGATATCATGCCACTGAACTACATCTTATGAACTTTTGATGAAGTACTACCTTTCCCTGTCATTTTCACTTCATGGGTTCTGGGTTGTTTGTCAACCGAGAACACCAATAAGTAAACCGATTTCGCACGCTGATTCAATAACTCTAAGTGAATTTCGTTGCTTACTAGTTTAATAATCCTTCAAGTCATTCCTAGCCTGATCGGCTATATCATTATCGTGCTAATTTTTTACTTTGCCACCTGATCCTTCTTCCCGGAACAGAACTTCGACGGTGAGCTAAGCTTACGTCGGTCTTCCTCGTCATATCATTTCACCTTGAACAGCAAGCTTGATTTCGAGTTTGTGTTGTACCCGTGGTTCCAATAATTTTTCGCTCCATCCTTCCTTTTGCTTGATGTCGTCGATGAGCGATTATACCTTCATGAAACCTCTCGACAAATGAGTCATGATCATCGTCAACATTCTGAGCTCTTCAAGGATATCGATCAAATTTATGTTGAGAAATATCATCCTTGACCCCTCGATGATTTGTGTTATCATCGACAACATCCTTGTCTTCCCTCAACACCAACATGTTCATGTTTTGGATTGAATCTTGAGTTCCTTGCTATCCAGCTTCCTCTCTTCTTTACCTGGGAGTATTACCATCTTTTATGTCAAGAATATCATGAGAATTTCGCCACCTCTTAAAAAAAATCTTAGTATAGTGATATTTCTCACCATCACAATTCTTTCTTGGTCCCCTGTTGATTCTAACCGGGATACCAACAAGTGAATGGTGCTTCTTGGATTCAGTCCTTCTAGCAACCCTATTGCTTTGAAGTTAATGGTCGACCGTTCATGCGTAGACAAATGGTTATTGAATCTCCATTCCAACATCGATCATCCTACCTAGGCCCATATTTCGGGTGCACCTTTCAACTAATGATAAATTGTGTATGTTTTCCTCGAGCATACCTCATTATATCATTTGATCCGACAAATGTTATCTCCTTGTTTGTATAATTGTGGAAATCCATCTTTTGGGAATCTCAATGAATTGGCGCTGAGTCCATAAGTCACCTCCTCACCCTATCCTTGATTTAATGTTAAACTCTTGTTTCGGAACTCGCTTCCATAGTTCATTTCGCGAGGATCTTACATTGTCATCTCGTCAATTTGTGTTGCACCTTTTATTTTCTAGCATCCTAAGTCTGAGGTATCCTGACACCAATCAGATCTGAATCTCGGTCAGATACGATGGTTGGAACATATTTCCAGAGTTATGATGTTGGCCTTTATATGGCCCGGTAAGATGATGTCATTCCTAGCACACCCCTCCAGAGGCCCTATTGTTATAGTTTCCTTTCCCCAAGGTTATCCTTTCTTCCATGAGGAAATGTTAAGACTTATTCTATAAGTGGTTCCTGATAAATCCTTCGTGTATCCAAGGCCTGACCTTTGCTTCAAGACCTTTTCAATGCCATCTTGAAGCATGTCCGTGCTACTCCAATTCTCAATAAAAAAACATTTAAGGCATATGCTAAGTTTTTCCTTATCCATTATCCAAACACTGTTGTATGGGTAATGTCATGAAATTTCTCTCCCCTTACCTAAAGGGTTTTGTACATTATATCCTGTCATGGGTATCCTGCTCTGCTTGTCCTTGGGAAGGATATACCCCTGAAATATGTGTTTAAACACATTTTCCCTTTCATTGTTCTGTTTAATCTGATAATCACTTTTTCCTTTCCCTTGACTTGTTTAACCTTTCTTATGGGTTATATGATCTAAGCAGTAATAATTCGGTGCTTATGTAAACACCCTGGTGTACAACCTTGTCAGTAAGACCGTGTTACTATTGTTGATGACATTTCGGTAACCACCGATGGACGAGAACTTTGCCTATTGGTCCACCTTGTTTCAACGAGCAGGAAAATGGTTCTCTTCGTCCCTCGCCCTTGGTATCGCTGTTGTTGCCGACATAACTGAGAGATTACTCTCTGACATGCCTTGTTATCGTGACCGTGCAAGATGTCAGAACCCTTTCTACTTTAAACCACATGGTGGGCCCATAACCCATAGTTACGCAGGATCAAAACCTGACTCTCCTGTACGCCCCCAATTTACAAAGCTATTCCTCGCGTGTGGCCTCGTATGTAATTCACGAGCCACCTTCCAAGAGATCATCAATTCTGGTATCAGACGCAATACTTATTCCCATTGCTCTGAACCCCTTTCTCATTTCGTATTAGGCAACAAAGGATTGCCTATGTGCTTGAAACTTCTACTTTGCACCTTCTTACTTTGCTCTCGATAATTTCTTAAGTTTCAATTTGAGAGTTACTTTTCGCCACCTTCCCTAATGATTATCTACCAGATAAGCAACCGTGCAGAGTTCCATTCTTCCAGTATACCCCCTTATTCTTTCGTAAGTACGACATAGATCCCGAAGAAAGGATGCCGACTTCATCATGATGACCTGGAGCAGAGAAATAAAGACATCAACGAAAAGGATCAACTACTTTGGCAAGAGCATCCAAGACCGAGAAGATCCATTAGAATTTCGTAACTAGACCTTTCCCCCTTCTCTACCTCTTAAATCTCGGGACGAGATTTCTTATAGTGGAGGAGAATTGTGACGCCGGGATAATTATACTACAGTCAACCTACGCTAATGATGCCATGTCACCTCTTTATAGTTGCTAACCTCACGTTAGCTCAAATTGTTTCAAAATCAAATTTGAAATTTTGACAAACAATAGAAGTTTTCAAATGTCAAACAAAAATGTTCGGAATGTGACATAATTAAGTTCACTAAATTAGGTGCAACCTATGTATTTTCCAAAACTAAAATGTTTAGGAAATGTGAGAAAACAAAAAAAGAAAAAAAAGAAAAGGTAAAAGAAAACAAAACAAACAAAAGAAAAAGGAACCCCCCTCACTAGGCTCCGGCCCAGAAGGCCACCGACCCAACTGGGCAAAGGCCAACCGGCCTGCCCACCCCCGCTCCCTTATCCACCCCACTCCCTCCAGAAACCCTAACCACCCCGCACTCCCC
>NC_041387.1:102871822-102998398 GCF_002162155.2 Triticum dicoccoides | reverse complement strand
TCCCCATCCCCCACCATGATCCCCACTGCCCCGTGCCATACATCGTCCGTGAGCTCCCTCCCTTCTCCTCTCTGTCTGGCGCGACCGTCATCGCGTCCGGGCCGCACTCACCGCGCCCGGCCGCGTCCCACAGCTCCACGCCGGCGCACCGCCCGCTCTATGCACGCGGCCACCACGGCCCCGGCCATGCCCACTCGACCGCGCATCGCGACCCCTCCCCGCGCCCGTGTCGCCTGACGCATGACGCCACGCCTGCGGCCACCTCCGGCGCTTCGGCGCCTGCCCTACTCATCCCCTTTTGCCCCACCGTGGCCCAGTTCGGGCGCCCGCACGCACACGCCCCGGCACCCGTTAACGCGTGCCCGCGTGCCCGTGCCCGTTAAGGCCCCTAGGGCCTATGACAGATGGGCCCCACGCCCAGAGAATGTTAAAAAAGGAGAAAGAATTAAACAAAATTAATTAATTAATTAATTAACTTAATTAATCCTGATTAGATTAACCTAATCACTTAGGTTAGTTAATTAATCTGTTAGGTTAGTTAACAGTCAATGACAGCTAGGACCCACACGTCAGTTTGACCCAGTCAACGCCTTGTTGACTGCTGACATCATGCTGACGTCATCACACATTATTCTGGATAATGTTGATGTAAAAATAATTAAATAAATTCTAAAAATGATTAAATCTTTTAAAATTAATATAAAATAAACCGTAGCTCGGATGGAAAACTTTGTACATGAAAGTTGCTCAGAACGACGATGCGAATCCAGATACGCAACCTGTTCGTCCGCCACGCATCCCTAGCATAGTGAACCTGCAATATTTCACCTCCGGTTCATGTGTCCGAAAACACGAAACACTGGGGATACTTTCCCGGATGTTTCCCCCTTTCGCAAGTATCACCTACTACCGCGTTAGGGCACACCTAACACCGCTCATTGTCATGTCATGCATCGTCATGCTTATGTTTGCATTGTATTTACTGTTTCTTCCCCCTCTTCTCTCCGGTAGACTATGAGACCGACGTTGCTGCTGCCCAGTTCGACTACAGAGTTGAAGACCCCTCCTTCTTGCCAAAGCAACCAGGCAAGCCCCCCCTGATCACCAGATATCGCCTCTTCTTCTCTGTACTGCTTGTATTAGAGTAGTGTAGCATGTTACTGTTTGGTTAGTCTTATTTTGTTGCATAGCCAGTCATTGTTGCTACAGTCGTTGATACCTTACCCGCAATCCTAAATGCCTAGTATAGGATGTTAGTTTATTATCATTGGCCCTACATTCTTGTCAGTCTGCCTTGCTATACTATTGGGCCGTGATCACTCGGGACGTTATCACGGGTATATACTATACATATGTACATATACTATACAGATGGTGACTAAAGTCGGGTAGGCTCATAGAGTACCCGCGAGTGATTCACGGATTGGGGGCTAAAAGGACAATTGTCCCGACGGCCCTCTGTGTGGATCTTTGTGGCAGAGCGACAGGGCAGGCTGAGACCACTTAGGCGAGAGGTGAGCCTAGCCCTGGTCAGCGTTCGCGGTTACTTCAAAATAACACGCCTAACGAGATCTTGGTATTTGATCTGAGTCTGGCCACTGGACTATATGAACTAACCAACTATGCGGGAACAGTTATGAGCACTCGACGCCGTGGTATCAGCCGGAGCCTTCTTGACGTCAGCGACTGAGCGGCGCGCGCCGGATTGGACCGTAAGCCTGCACTTGTATTAAGGGGGCTAGGTCTGCTTCCGGCTGCGTTCGCAACATGCAGGTGTGCAATGGGCGATGGGCCCAGACCCCTGCGCGCATAGGATTTAGACCGGCGTGCTGACCTCTCTGTTGTGCCTAGGTGGGGCTGTGATGTGTTGATCTTCCGAGGCCGCGCATGACCCAGGAAAGTGTGTCCGTCCAGAGGGATCGAGCGTGTTGGGTAATGTGGTGCACCCCTGCAGGGAAGTTGATCTATTCGAATAGTCGTGTCCCTCGGTAAAAGGACGAACCGAAGTTGTACCTTGACCTTATGACAACTACAACCGTATACTTAATAAAACACACCCAGACAAGTTCTAGAGAGAACCCGGTGATCGCTTTTCCACAGGGCGACGAGGGGAGGATTGCCGGGTAGGATTATGCTATGCGATGCTACTTGGAGGACTTCAATCTACTCTCTTCTATATGCTGCAAGACGGAGGCTGCCAGAAGCGTAGTCTTTGATAGGACTAGCTATCCCCCTCTTATTCTGGCATTCTGCAGTTCAGTCCACCGATATTGCCTCTTTACACATATACCCATGCATATGTAGTGTAGATCCTTGCTTGCGAGTACTTTGGATGAGTACTCACGGTTGCTTTGCTCCCTCTTTTCCCCCCTCTTTCCATTTCTTCTCGGATGCCGCAACCAGACGTTGGAGCCTAGGATCTAGACGCCACCGTCGATGACGACTACTACACTGGGGGAGCCTACTACTACGTACAGGCCACTAACGACGACTAGGAGTAGTTAGGAGGATCCCAGGCAGGAGGCTTGCGCCTCTTTCGATCTGTATCCCAGTTTGTGCTAGCCATCTTATGGCAACTTGTTTAACTTATGTCTATACTCAGATGTTGTTGCTTCCGCTAACTCGTTTATGTCGAGCACTTGTATTCGAGCCCTCGAGGCCCTTGGCTTGTAATATGATGCTTGTATGACTTATTTTTTTTACTTTTAGAGTTGTGTTGTGATATCTTCCCGTGAGTCCCTGATCTTGATCGTACACATTTGTGTGGATGATTAGTGTACGATTGAATCGGGGGCGTCACAATGTAGAAGGATAAACTCAAGCAATATGATATAAACCCCATCTTTTTATCCTCGATGGCAACAATAGAATACGTGTCTTGCTGCCCCTGCTGTCACTAGGAAAGGACACCGCAAGATTGAACCCAAAGCTAAGCACTTCTCCCATTGCAAGAAACATCAATCTAGTAGGCCAAACCAAACTGATAATTAGAAGAGACTTGCAAAGATAACCAATCATACATAAAAGAATTCAGAGAAGATTCAATTATTTCTCATAGATAAACTTGATCATAAACCCACAATTCATCGGATCTCGACAAACACACCACAAAAAGAATTACATCGAATAGATCTCCAAGAAGATCGAGGAGAACTTTGTATTGAGATTCAAATAGAGAGAAGAAGCCAACTAGCTAATAATTATGGACCCGAAGGTCTGTGGTAAACTACTCACAACTCATTGGAGAGGCCTTGGAGATGATGTAGAGGCCCTCTGTGGTCGATTCCCCCCCCCCCGGCGGAGCGCTGGCAAAGGCTCCAAGATGGGATCTCACGGATACAAAAGGTTAAGGCGGTGGAAATAGTTTTTCGTGGTCCTCCTGGATGTTTTCGCGGTACGTGGATATATATAGGTGAAGGAGGTAGGCCAGGGGAGCCACGAGGGGCCCACAAGGGTGGGGGGCGTGCCTACCCCCTAGGGCGCGCCCTCTGATACGTCTCCAATGTATCTACTTTTCCAAACACTTTTGCCCTTGTTTTGGACTCTAACTTGCATGATTTGAATGAAACTAACCCGGACTAATGCTGTTTTCAGCAGAACTGCCATGATGTTGTTTATTGTGCAGAAAACAAAAGTTCTCAGAATGACCTGAAAATCCACGGAGATAACTTTTGGAAAATATAAAAAATACTGGCAAAGAATCAAGGCCAGGGGGCCACACCCTGTCCACGAGGGTGGGGGGCGTGCCCCCTCCCCCTGGGCGTGCCCCCCTGTCTCGTGGGCCCCCTGATGCTCCACCGACCTCAACTCCAACTCCATATATTCCGTTTCACGGAGAGAAAAATCAGAGAGGAAGTTTCATCGTGTTTTACGACACGGAGCCGCCGCCAAGCCCTAATCTCTCTCGGGAGGGCTGATCTGGAGTCCGTTCGGAGCTCCGGAGAGGGGGATTCGTCGCCGTCGTCATCATCAACCATCCTCCATCACCAATTTCATGATGTTCACCGCCGTGCGTGAGTAAGTCCATCGTAGGCTTGCTGGACGGTGATGGGTTGGATGAGATTTACCATGTAATCAAGTTAGTTTTGTTAGGGTTTGATCCCTAGTATCCACTATGTTCTAAGATTGATGTTGCTATGACTTTGCTATGCTTAATGCTTGTCACTAGGGCCCGAGTGACATGATTTCAGATATGAACCTATTTATGTTTTCGTGAATATATGTGAGTTCTTGATCCTATCTTGCAAGTCTATAATCACCTATTATGTGTTATGATCTCACAACCCCGAAGTGACAATAATCGGGATACTTCTCGGTGATGACCATAGTTTGAGGAGTTCATGTATTCACTATGTGTTAATGCTTTGGTCCGCTACTCTATTAAAAGGAGGCCTTAATATCCCTTAGTTTCCACTAGGACCCCGCTGCAAACGGGAGGGTAGGACAAAAGATGTCATGCAAGTTCTTTTCCATAAGCACGTATGACTATATTCGGAATACAGGCCTAAATTACATTGATGAACTGGAGCTAGTTCTGTGTCACCCTATATTATAACTATTACATGAGGAATCACATCTGACATAATTATCCATCACTGATCCAATGCCTACGAGTTTTTCACATATTGTGCTTTTCTTATTTACTTTCCGTTGCTACTGTTGCAATCACTACAATACTGCTATCTTTACCTTTGCCACTGTTACCATTACTATCATACTACTTTGCTACTAAATACTTTGCTGCAGATACTAAGTTATCCAGGTGTGGTTGAATTGACAACTCAACTGCTAAGAATTGAGAATATTCTTTGGCTCCCCTTGTGTCGAATCAATAAATTTGGGTTGAATACTCAAACCTCGAAAGCTGTTGCTATCCCCTATACTTGTGGGTTATCAAGACTAATTTCTGGCGTTGTTGCCAGGGAGCATAGCTCTATTCTTTGAGTCACTTGGTATTTATATCTGCTGATCATTATGAAGAACTTGAAAGACGCAAGAACTAAGATTTTTCCCTCAACTACGAGGGGAGGTAAGGAACTGCCATCTAGCTCTGCACTAGATTCTCCTTCTGTTATGAGTAAGCTTGCGACACCTAAACCTGCTACTGCTATGAATTCTAATATGTCGCATGCTATTGATGATGCCACTTCTGCTATGCATGATACTTATGATGAAACTACTTATATGCTTGATACTACTGTGCCATTAGGTGAATATCTTGATGAACAACTTGCTAGGGCTAGAGAGAATGAAATTATTGAAAATGAAATTATTGATGATAGTGATGATGAAGGTTTTCCCCCTAATTATGAATCGCCTGTTGTTCTTGAGGGTTATGTTATGGATGAAGAAGCTGCTAGAGCTATTTTTGCTTGCAATGATAGATATGATCTTAAGAAGTTATTAGCTAAATGGAAGCAGCAACCCCTTAATGCTAGAATGAAACATGACCCCGCTTTTGCTACTTCACCTATCTGTGTTACTGATAAGGATTATGAATTCTGTGTTGATCCTGAGATAATTACTTTGGTTGAATCTGATCCTTTTTATGGCTATGAATCTGAAACTGTTGTGGCACATCTTACCAAGTTGAATGATATAGCCACCCTGTTTAATATTGATGAGAAGTCTCGCTATTATTATATCCTTAAGATATTTCCGTTCTCATTAGAGGGTGATGCTAAAACTTGGTTTAATTCTCTTGATCCTGGTTGTGTGCGTAGTCCCCAGGATATGATTTCTTACTTCTCTGCTAAATATTTCCCCGCTCATAAGAAATAAGCTGCCACTACTACAAAAAGATACATCTGTGACATTTTGGGCCGAACGAATTTTTTTCCTGTCATACATATGACACTTCTACGACGATAATTGTGACAAAACCCGGTATCATCATAGATGTGGTGGGCTCCTACTTCTATGACAAAAAATCATGACAGAAAATGGGCTTTTCGTCCTGGACGGGCCGGAGACGCAGCTGCATGACATTCTTTGGGCCGTCCATGACGGAAACAACCGTGGTAGAAGCGAGGGCGAGGAAAATTTTGGGGAGTTCCCGGTTACGGTGGGAGGTCGGGGGCTGAGTGATGCGCGTTTCTCTCGTACAAGTACGCGCGTGTGTGCGAGGCGTTGGTTCTAACTGAACCTGAGCGAGGCGTTGGGTTCTAACTGAACCCGAGCGATTGCACTGCAGGCTACGCGTTACTGAACCCGAGCGATCGATCAATGGCTGTTAACTAAACCCGATCGAGCGATTCCTTGGCTACTACTGCTAACTGAAGCCGATCGATTGGATGAACAGTGAGTGTTGCTGGGGGGGGTGGATGAACAATGAATGGTGGCATTGCCTCTGGATGAACAGGACGCCATAGTGTGGAGGGCTGGATGAACAGTAGACGGTGGAGGGGTGCCCATGGAGGGGTGGTTGAATAGGACCCCATGGTGTGGTGGAGGGCTGGATGAATAGTAGACGGTGGAGGGGTGCCCGTGGAGGGGTGGTTGAACAGTAGCTGGTGGAGTAGCACGTGGTGGAGGCTGGACGAACAGGAGCTCGTGGATGAACAGTCACAAGTGGAGGCTGGAGGAGGTAGACGGTGGATGAACAGTAGCCTGTGGAGGCTGGAGGAGGTCGACGGTGGAGATGAACAATATCTTGTGGAGTCCCGTTTTGCGGTACGCCATACCCCTCCCGATGAATAGGACCCCCGTTTCAATCGTAGTGCTCCAACACAAGTCCGTTTGATCCGTTTTGCGGTATGCCACACCCCTCCCGATCAACAGGACCCCCATTTCGACCGTAGGAGGTCCGTTTCGTCCGTTTTACGGTACGCCACACCCCTCCCGATCAAAATGACCACCGTTTCGACCGTAGGAGGTCCGTTTCCTCCGTTTTGCGGTACGCCACACCCCTCCCGATCAACAGGACCTCCGTTTCGACCGTAGGAGGTCCGTTTCCTCCGTTTTGCAGTACGCCACACCCCTCCCGATCAACATGACCCCGTTCCGAACATAGAAGGTCCATTTCCTCTGTTCTGTGGTACGCCAGGCCTCGATTCCATCGCATGTTCCATCAAAGCCCTCCCGATGAACACGACCATGCATTCCGTTCCGACCCAGCCGGTTGGCTCCCCATGAACACGACGATGATGCCGTTTCTCTGTTCCGACCCAACCATGTACGTATGCGCGAGTAGGCGTTCGAGACCCTTCCCGTCTGTACGTATGTGGCCGTATTTTCTTTCTTGCACCCTGGCCGCTGTACGTACGTGTACATGCTACACACCTCTACTACGACACGTGCGCGCCTCTACATCGACCAGTATATATGTACGTACACGTTCACGACCAGAATGACAACGCTACGTACGCTTCGACCAGGTGGGTCCCGACTAGTCAGGCACTTCCTTGCATGCAAAGATGTAGCTGGTGGGTCCCAGCAGTCAGGGGGCGAATCGTTTTTTTTGTCCGGACGCACTTCCTTGTGTGCGAAGATGTACCTGGTGGGTCCCAACAATCGGGGGGAAAGTTGTTTTTTTTGCAAAATACGGTGGCCCGTCCGGTGGGTCCCTGTTGTCAGGTGGAGGAATAATTATTTTCCGCGTAATAAGGAGGCACTTCCTTTCTGCGGCCGTGGACCCAGCTATCAGCCACTCCACGTACAATCTACGTCCGATGGAAGTCGTTCCTTGACCACGTTGACCACGCCACGCCAAGAGCACCAGTGCGGTGGACGACGGGGAGCCGGGGAAGAAGCCGAAGTGGAAGCCCGCGCGGAGAGAAGTACGAGGGTTCACTGGTTCGGCTGCGGTGTGAGGCTGCCGTCGCCGCAGGGCCTGGCCAGTGATGGGAATAGTAGGGGGCGGTGAGGCCTCCGCGGCAGCACATCCGACCACGGGAGGCGGGATCATGCAGCACGACCGGCGCTGCTTTGGGCGGCTGGAGCAAGAAGACCAGAGGTTGAAGAAGCACTACGGCCGTTGGATGGACATCGTACGGTCACTGGAGCTAGAATCGTTTATATTGACTAAGTTGAAAAAGCCCTCCGTCCCTGTCAACTTAGTAGGCCCACAAGTCAGCCTCCCACCAACGTGGGTCCCAGCTAGTAGGGGGGTATTAATTTTTTTGTGCATAACAAGGAGGCACTTCCTTGCATGCGAAGATATAGCTGGTGGGTCCGACATGTCAGCGGGGGAACGTTTTTTTTGTGAAATATAGAGGCCCTTCCGGTGGGTCCCAGCTGTCAGGTGGAGGAATCATTATTTTGTGCGTACAGTCCACGACCGATGGATGTCGTTCGTTGACCACGTTGACCAGGCCGCGCCGAGAGCACCATGGCGGTGGACGACGGCGAGGCCTAGGAAGGGAACGACACGGAGCCGGGGAAGACTCGGCAATGGTTGCCCATGCGGTTGGGAGTACGAGGGTTTACTGGTCTGGCTGCCGTCGCCGGAAAATAACAGGAGGTGTGGGTGAGTAGAGGAATGGCCTGGCCAGCAATGAAGTAGGGTGGGGCGGTGCGGCCTGTGCGGCAGCACAGCCAGCCACGGGAGGCGGGAGCAGGCAGTCCCACCAGAGCTGGTTTGGGCGTCTGGAGCAAGAAGATTAGATATTGAAGAAGCAGCACAGCCGTTGGATTAACCTCCAACGATCACTGCTGCTAGAATCGTTTGTGTACTAAGTTGACAAAGCCAAAGTACACGTCAACCTAGTAGACCCACAAGTCAGCCTCGAAATCTGTCCCAAACAGCATACAGCCCGAAATTTCTAGCCAGATTCAAATTAATTTTAAATCTAAATATACCTTAATTTAAATTCTATGAAATTTTACCCGCACAAAAACAATGAAATTTAAAATATCAAAATCTGAAAGAAAACAGTATTTTGGAACTAATTGCCTGTTTGCTGTATTTTTTCATTTTACAGCCCATTTATTATTACTTATAGCCCATTTCTTATTATTTATAGCCCATTTCTGATTACTTATAGCCAATTTTCTAGGCAAAATGCATCCCTCCTCGTCTTGAAAGATTTCCGGCCCAGCAGGGCGTAGAAAAGCAAGTAGGCCTATGTTGTTTATTCTGCAAAAAACAAAATAGCTGGCTAGCCATTTTTCAGAAAGGGAAAAAACAAACTGGGCTGGTCATGTGCTAAACATATGAAGTAAAAGCCTGGGCTAGACGGGCCACGGGTCCCGCACAACCCAGTTGATACCCTTCTCCGTCCCGAAAAAACAAAATTACTGCACGCTGTTGGGTCCCTACTGTCATCCTCACCATGTATAGTCATCTCCTTATTCCTCTCGGTTGTTGACCATGTTGACAACACCGGAGGGAGACGCCGCGGCGAGCGAACCAAGGCGGAGGACGATGGTGAGGCCTCGGACGGGAACGAATAGGAGCCAGGGAAGATCACAGCTAGCCGTGGGAGGCGGGAGCAGGCGGTCCCGTCGGCGCTGGTTTAGCTTTGGCGGCTCGAGGAAGAAGAGACTGAAGAAACGCGACAGATGTTGAATGTCAATCCAACGGTCAAGGTTGGCACAATCGTTTGTTGACTAAGCAGACACCAAGTAGCATACTTTTTTATATATAGGAAGAAAACTGCGAGGAAAATGCGTTCATCTGCCGTCCTCCTCACAGGGAACGTTCGCCACATAAGTGACTAGCACCCTTGGTTTTCAACCGAGAGGTCTTGGGTTCGAGTCCCAGGAACTCTCAATTTTGTCCTCCTTCCTTCCTCGTGAAAAAGGGAAAGAAAATCAAAGACTTGGGAAGGCGTACAGAACAAGCTAGTGTACCAGTAAAGAGACGTTGCCGAGTTTTAGAAAAAAGAAAGATGTGCTCCTGTAGCTGGTTAGAATCCAAACCTAGACTATGACTATATATGGTGCTATGCTACTCTGCAAGTAATGAAACTGACATATCCAACATTTGCTTCTCCTCTTCTCTACTTACTCTACCTAGCATCAGAAGCTCTGGCCGCAGTAAGTCAGTAACCATGTTCGCTGGCTGCTCGTCCACCTGCTCTTCAGCAGGCAACAACCCGATATGCGCCAAGTCGCCACCCGTACCATTGCCTGTGGGTCTCATCACACCCCCGTCGGCACGCGCACCGCAGCTGATTGCTCATCGCAACCTGCTACCGCTGTTGTGGTGCCACTGCTGCAAATCACGCAGAGTCATCCGTCGCGTCTCAACCACATTCCGCAACCCTGGCCGAGTCTTCTACAAATGCCCGAATAATGGGGTAATAATATGTTTAAGTGTTGTTCTGCTGCTTTCAGTTGCTGATTTTTTTAATAGTTTGGTTGATGATCTTCCAATTTGATTCGTGCAGAAAAGGGAAGATTCGTGTGATTTGTATTTCTGGGAAGTTGCTGATGTGGGGGAATGCAACTACGTTGATTATTTGGTTAGCCAAGGAGTCCCAATACCAGCAGGTTGGGGTGTTGGACAAGTAACTGAAGGAACGGCAGAAGAGGAAGATGCAGAGCAGAAGGTTAAAGATGCAGTTCCTCTGATCATGGCCAAGCAACAGCCGCTGAACGGCCTTGATAGCAATGAGGAGATGAATGAGCTTGTGAAGATAATGGGCAAAATCGATGTGCTCTGTGGGATGATTGTCTCTTTATTTGCAGTGTATGTAGCACTTGTGATGTATTCAGTGGCTACGACATGAGCACTTTGCTGAAACTAGTAATGAATGAAACCTGTGTAGCAGGCTGGGCGTAGTGTTGTGAACATCTAACGATTTCTATTAACGGAAATCAGGGGGTATCCCCTTTTGCTCATATAAATAAATAAATAGCAGAGGCCCTGTCGGGTGAGCTTTGTTCTCATTCTAAGACGTCGAGCAAATTGCAGTCCAACAGCAAACTATGTCATCAAATTCAAGTTTCACAGCTAAATATGAGTACAACTAAACAACAATGTCATCATGCTTAGTTGTCATACAATCACCAAACACAAATTAGCATACATAACAAGTGATGTTCTCACAGCAAAATACTAAACAACATGTTCATCAGGTTTCAGTTGTCATAGCACACACAATTTCACATAGTAGATAAAAAAACCATCTTCTGACAGGAAAATACGATAAAAGCAATGTAATCATCATCTGCAGCAGCATCGTCAACATCTTCGCCATGTGTATCAGTCTGAACCGTAATTCCCCACGGTGTCATCTTCTTCTTTGTCCTCAACGTCCTCGAATGTTGGCTTCTTCTTGATCAACTCTTGTATGTCCACAGCACGACAGGCAATCTTTTCGCCGGCGTCATTGACGTGATGGTTCTCAAAGATATTAGGAACATCTGTGTTATCTTGTACATCAGGAGCAGTGTAAGCATGATCTTGTTATGCAACTTCATTAAACGAATTCCTCTGCTCAAACCTTTGCAATACTCTCCAGTCATCGCTACGTGCAAATGTGTCTTCCAAGAAAAATATCCGTGTTGCTTGATTTGCCAAAATAAAAGGCTCATTGGTCTAATATGCCGCCTTGACATTGATGGATTTGAAATAATCATCAGCTCTGGGTTTTGCGATCCTGGAAAACAGGTTATACCAACCACAACACAACAGAACCACACATCGATGATCCTCGAAACTGGAGATATACTGCAACTGAACAATGTCTGTTATGTTAGCATACATTTCAGTTGTCTCTTTCTCATACGTATCCATGCTCATGATGGCACTGTTTTGTGTCTTCCTGCCTTCGTCTCGTGCAAGGGTGTTGTAGCGTACATATCCAACAACGCAAGATTCATAATGTCTTACCCGAGTATCAGGACCCATTGCTAGTGAGTAAAGGGCATCATCAACTGCCTGCCCATCCTCCCGCATCTTCTTAACCTATAGTTAGAAAATAGACAAGCTGATCATCTTATGTACTCAATATATTAAAAAAACTGACAGTGCACTTCAAAATCTTACATGGTTCTTGAACCATTTTGCAAATCCTGCCATAACAAGTTTGTCAATGTTTCTTGGATTTTGCGGCAGTAACTCCTCTTTGTAGATGCTGCACAACATAGTGATCGTGTCAAACATCTAAATATATAAGAATGTGCTGCAAGTTTAGTAGATTACGATGTATAAGCTGCAGTACTGCACTTACTTGATATAAGGTAGTATCTCAGGATAGTTATTCAACACATATCAAACCATTTTGTCCAAATCTTTAGGTTTGTCCTCTTGTCGACTCTTCCCTGTAACTCGAACAGAATAATCGAAAACATTGAGGCCGGGATTGTCTTCACCCACCTCTTTGCTAAGCTGATCAGCTGTTTCAATGTATTTTGAGCAGAATGTCAACGCTTCTGTAGCAATGTAGGCCTCTGCAATGGAACCCTCGGGTCTAGCTCTGTTCCTAACATAGCCCTTGAAATTGCCTAGCCGCCTTTCAATAGGGTACATCCAGCCATACTGTACTGGACCTCTAAGTAGTGCCTCATCAGGTAGATGAATAGCCGAATGCACCATCACATCAAAGAAGGCTGGAGGATATATCTTCTCAAGGTCGCATAGGATAGTTGGTATCTTGTCTCTAAGATGCTCCAAAGCATCTATCCTAATATTTCTACTATAGAGTTCCCTGAAGAATTGTCCCAACTCTGCAACTGCTCTGTATAAGTCAGGGCGGCTCAATCCTCTAAGGATAACAGGTAAAACCCTTTGAAGTAGGACGTGGCAGTCATGAGTTTTCAACCCTTGTACCTTGTTTCCATCTACACTGACTCTCCTTTCAGGGTTGGAAGCAAATCCATGTGCGAATCTCACACGTGACAGGACCTCACAGAATTCTTTTCTTTTTACCTTGTCCAAGACATACACAGCTGGTGCCATATCTTGTGGTTTACCTTCATCTTGCACCTACAAATCCTTTCTGATACCCAGGTGTGTCAAATCAATCCTAGATTTTAAGGTATCTTTCGTCTTGCCTTCAATGTTAAGAAGTGTGCCGATAATGTTGTCACATATTTTTCTCTCGATGTGCATCACATCAAGATTATGCCGCAGATCCAAATCTTTCCAATACTCCAAGTCCCACAAAGTGGACCTGCGGGTAAACAATAATCTCTCTTCTACCCTGCCATGCTTCCTTTTCCCGCTACCATTACCAGGATGGTTTCCTAGTGTAATATGCCTGACCTTCTCTAATTCCACTTGCAACTCATCGGCGGTGAGCCTCTTTGGCACATCACGGTTTTCATGCTTTGCATTGAACACATGTCTTCGGTATTTTCTAGGATGCGGCTTGTCCTTGGCAAGGAAACGGCGGTGTCCAATGTAACAGATCTTGCTAAGTATTGCGTATGGCAGCGGATTCTTGTCACAGCGAACACATGCATTGTAACCATGTGTCGTTCGCCCTGACATAGTGCCCAAAGACGGATAATCATGGATGCACCAAATTATAACAGCACGCAGAAAGAAATCAGCTGGTGGGCTGCTATATAGGTCTCGAGTGAGAACACCCTTCCATAGCTGTTGAAGTTCCTCCACAAGAGGCTCCATGAACAAATCAAAATCCTTTCCAGGACTTTTTGGACCTGGGATGAGCAAGGCCATCATGTAGTTTGACTCTTTGGTGCAGACATTTGGAGGCATGTTATAAGGGATAACAAGCACTGGCCACATGCTATATGTGGCGCTCTAGTGGCCAAATGGGTTAAATCCATCCGAAGCTAAGCCAAGTTTAATGTTTCTTGGGTCAGCAACAAACTCTTGGTGTTTATCATTGAAGCTTTTCCACTCACTACTATGAGATGGATGGCTCATTACATTCTGATCTCTGTACTCCTGGTTCCTAGAATGCCACAGTACATCCTCTCTTGTTTCAGCATCATGAAACAACCTCTGCAATCTTGGTGTAATTGGAAAATGTCTCAGAACATTATGATGAATCCTCTTCACAACATCGCCATCTTTCCATCTTGATGATTTGCATTTCAGGCATTCACTGAAGTTGGCATAATCCTTCCGGAACAGAACACAATTATTCGTACAAACATGGATCATATCATATCCAATTCCAACTGCACGAAGGAAAATCTTCATTTTACTTTAGGTGTGTGGCAGCTCAGACGCATCTGGGAAAGATTTGCGGAAAGCAGCGAACATCGCATCGAATGATTTGTTGGTCAGCCACTCAGATGTCTTCACCTGAAGAAAGGTGACCATAGCTGAGAATACTGACAGCTTATTTCCTGGGGTGACAGCAATGTTGCATTGTTCCAACAAGCGGGCCCACCGTTTTTCTTCTGCGGGTGAAAGTTCACAGAATGCACGAGCATTTCGTAGCATTGTTTCAATGTTGGTTGAACTCACTGGCTCCGCCACCACCACCTCCTCCTCCTCTTCCACCTGAGCATCAGGCAGATCAAGATGGTGATCTGCTACTTCCACGTAGTCAATAACATTGACGTTCACAGCTTCACCATGATGAATATGTGATCGACATCCCATACAAGTGTAGATGATTTTGCACAGTTGACTAGGGTCTTGTAATTAAATTCATACAACTGCTACACGGCAGAGCACATCTGATTTTAGACCACCGTACTCAGCTCTGATAAAGTTCATGAAGTTTTCAACCCCCTCAACATATGCAGCGGAGAATCTTCGAGCAGAAGTTATCCAAGTCATGTTCATCTGTTAGACATACAAATTAGTTCTTCTACTAGATATTACAGGAAAAACATATATGCTTTTTTATGAAGTCCAGAAAAAAAATACCTAGGTCGATGTCTAAAGATATGGCAAGATATTTGGACGAGCAGATCTAAGTAACGAAATATATGTAAAGCTAATTCAGCAAACATATTTGAGTGCTAAATTATGGCAGGTTGTTTTAGCAGTCAATGAGTCCGAGCACACGACCATCGAACTATCGAAGGCCATCGCAGCAACAAAGATCGAGTATAAAACGGTGTAGAGCTATTTCACCTAACAGATTGGCTACTAGACCATGGCAATCTACGTCACAATAAATATATGGCAGGCTATTTTAGCAACTAATCGGCCTTGGCATGCCATCTTAGCTAAGCAGATTGAGTGCAAAATAGGGAAAGGAAGCTTCTTAAGCAGAGCATATTGACAGTAAACTACTTCGGCAAACAGTGAGATTAACAGCGTCTATTAGCTAACATTCAACGCTACACCGACATGAATGGGGCCTCAGTCTAGAATGCGCGTACCGTGGGAGAAGCTGACCGCCGTGCGTCTCCACACGAACGTCACCAGCGGTGGCGGCGCTGACCGCCGTGCGCCTCCACAAGAACGTAGCCAGATGTGGCGGCGCGGCTAGAGGACGGCAGTCTACGAGAGCGTACTGTGGGAGCGAGAAGATCGTCGTGCGTCCCCTCGACGAACTGCGGCGCCGATGTATCGATGCGGCGGGGAGGGCGGATTCGGCGGAGCGAATGGAGTGGAGGGGGACGGGGGGAGGGGGGTTTGGGGAATATTATTAGCTAGTTGGCCGAAGGGCGGTTGAATCGGATTTGGGGGGAATTTTTGTGTGTGGGATGGGGGGAGGATTTTCACGCGGTGGGCAGGGGGAGTTTAGCGCATGGTCGGTTTCTCCAAGTGCAGTCCCACGTGTCAGTGAAGAGGCAAGCCGAAGCACATTCCGTTTGCGTGAGTCGTGTGCAGGACCGAACGTGTGTGGGGTGCAATGCGACCGCGACAGGAGTGTTGTGAGTGTACCACCTTTTTTCCTTTTAAACTAGGTGCTTTGCCCCCTCAAAAAAAGTTGTTGCTTCGTGCAACCCATCGATACCACTACTAGTAATCCGGTAATCCTGACTAAAATGGCGCGGTCGGGTCTTTTCCCGCGCGATATGGTGGCAGGTTGGCTTAGTTGGGTTTTTTAGGACGAGTAATGCTACACCTACGTAATCCTAGTTTCGTAATTAACATAATGTAAAACGTGTGAGCTGTTGATTGTAGATTGGGGGGAGGGAAGGGCCCACCACCATGAAAATCAGGGGAGGAGAGAGAGAGAGGCAATTTACGTTAACCCTTTCGTAGGTTCCCGTAGATGTAGAAAGATGTGAAATGCGTGAATGTGTAGTGGACGTACTATTGGAGTGCCTAAGATAATTCGTGTATGTATAGACCCTATGTGTTTATTTTACTTCGCATGTTAGATTTGTCTCGGTTCAATAAAAAGCAGAGTTGGTGATGATGGTGTGCCTGTCATCCTACAATAGAGGCCGTCCGACCTATATCTAACGGATAGGAAGGAAACTACGACAATTTACCCGCACTATGATACGTCCATTTTGCATCATGCTTTTATGACAATATTTATTGCATTATGGGCTATTATTTCATGTTATGTCACAATACTTATGGCTATTCTCTCTTATTTTACAAGGTTTACATGAAGAGGGAGAATGCCGGCAGCTGGAATTCTGGGCTGGAAAAGCAAATATTGGAGGCTTATTCTACGCAACTCCAAAAGTCCTGAAACTCCACGGAATACCTTGAAATAAAGAAAGAAAAATCATCGCCAAAGATGAAGGCCAGGGGGCCCACACCCTGCTCGCGAGGGTGGGGGCGCCCCCCCTGGGCGCGCCCCTACCTCATGGGCCCCCTGGTGGCTCTCCGACGCCCATCTTCTCCTATATGAAGTCTTTCGATGAGAAAAAAATAAGAAGGAACCTTTCGGGATGAGACTCCGCCGCCACGAGGCGGAACCTTGGCGGAACCAATCTAGGGCTCTCGCAGAGCTGTTCTGTCGGGGACACTTCCCTCCGGGAGGGGGAAATCATCACCATCGTCATCACCAACACTCCTCTCATCGGGAGAGGGCAATCTCCATCAACAACTTCACCAGCACCATCTCATCTCCAAACCCTAGTTCATCTCTTGTATCCAATTCTTGTCTCCAAGTCCGGGATTGGTGCTAGTAGGTTGCTAGTAGTGTTGATTACTCCTTGTAGTTGATGCTAGTTGGTTTATTTGGTGGAAGATCATATGTTCAGATCCTTTATGCATATTATTACCCTTCTGATTATGAACATGAATATGCTTTGTGAGTAATTACGTTTGTTCCTGAGGATAAGGGAGAAGTCTTGCTATTAGTAGTCATGTGAATTTGGTATTCGTTCGATATTTTGATGAGATGTACGTTGTCTAGCCTCTAGTGGTGTTATGTGAACGTCGACTACATAACACTTCACCATTATTTGGGCCTAGAGGAAGGCATTGGGAAGTAATAAGTAGATGATGGGTTGCTAGAGTGACAGAAGCTTAAACCCTAGTTTATGCGTTGCTTCGTAAGGGGGTGATTTCGATCCATATGTTTCATGGTATGTTAGGTTTACCTTAATACTTTTGTTGTAGTTGCGGATGCTTGCAATAGAGGTTAATCATAAGTGGGATGCTTGTCCAAGTAAGGGCAGTACCCAAGCACCGGTCCACCCACATATCAAATTATCAAAGTACCGAACGCGAATCATATGAGCGTGATGAAAACTAGCTTGACGATATTCCCATGTGTCCTCGGGAGAGCTTTTCCTATTATAAGAGTTTGTCCAGGCTTGTCCTTTGCTACAAAAAGGATTGGGCCACCTTGCTGCACTTTATTTACTTCTGTTACTTGTTGCTCGTTACAATTTGTATTATCACAAAACTATCTGTTACCACTTATTTCAGTACTTGCAGAGAATACCTTGCTGAAAACCGCTTATCATTTCCTTCTGCTCCTCGTTGGGTTCGACACTCTTACTTATCAAAAGGACTACGATAGATCCCCTATACTTGTGGGTCATCAAGACTCTTTTCTCGCGCGTTGCCGGGGAGTGAAGCGCCTTTGGTAGGTGGAATTTGGTAAGGAAAAATTTATTTAGTGTGCTGAAATTTTCTGCCACTTGTTACTATGGAAAGTAATTGTCTGAGGGGCTTGTTCAGGGTATCTTCACCCCATCTAGTAGAGCAAAGATTTGCTCCTCAACCTACTGAACCTATTGAAAATGAAACTCCTTTTGACATTCCTTCGGGTTTGATGAAAACTGCTAGCTTATACTTTTACAGGAGATGGAACAAAGCATCCTGATGAACATCTACGCTATGTGGATGATGTTTGTGGACTATTTAAGCTTGCAGGTATACCCGATGATGTTCTTAATAAGAAGGCTTTCCCTTTATCTTTAAAGGGATACGCATTGACATGGTATAGGCTATGTGATGATATGAGATCCTGGAACTATAAAAGATTGAAGTTGGAATTTCATCAAAAGTATTACCCTATGCATCTTGTTCATCGTGATCGCAATTATATATATATATTTTGGCCTCGCGAAGGAGAAAGCATCGCTCAAGCTTGGGGGAGGCTTAAATCAATGTTGTATTCATGCCCCAATCATGAGCTCGCAAGAGAAGTAATTATGCAAAGTTTTTATGCTCGGCTTTCTGATAACAATCGCACCATGCTCGATACTTCTTGTGCTGGCTCTTTTATGATGAAGACTATTGAATTCAGATGGACTTTATTGGATAGAATTAAACGCAACTATGAAGATTGGGACCTCGAAGAAGGTAAGGAGTCAGGTATGACACCTAAGTTTGATTGTGTTAAATCTTTTATGGATACAGATATTTTCCATAAGTTTAGCACTAAATATGGACTTGACTCTGAAATAGTAGCTTCTTTCTGTGAATCTTTTGCTACTTATGTTGATCTCCCCAAGGAGAAGTGGTTTAAATATCATCCTCCCATAGAAGTAAAAGTAGCTGCACCTATTAAAGTTGAAGAAAAGATTGTCACTTATAATGATCCTATTGTTCCCACTTCTTATGTTGAGAAACTACATTTCCCTGCTAGAATGAAGGATCATGCTAAAGCTTCAGCTGTTGTTCGTAAAAGCAATATTAGAACTTATACATCTCCTGAGCAAGTCAAAGTAGAACCTAATATTGCTATTGTTAAAGATCTCTTGTCTGACAATATTGATGGGCATGTTATTCAATTCTGTGGTGAAACTGCCAGAATTGCTAAACCCTGTGATAAAAATAAACATAGACCTGTGGTAGGCGTGCCTGTTATTTCTGTTAAAATAGGAGATCATTGTTATCATGGCTTGTGTGATATGGGTGCTAGTGCTAGTGTTATACCCATTGACTTATACAAAGAAATTATGCATGATATTGCACCTGCTGAGTTAGAAGGTATTGATGTTACAATTAAACTTGCCAATAGAGATACTATTTCTCCAGTGGGAATGTTAGAGATGTTGAAGTCTTGTGTGGGAAAACCAAATATCCCGCTGATTTTCTTGTTCTTGGTTCTCCACAAGATAGCTTTTGTCCCATTATATTTGGTAGACCCTTCTTGAATACTGTTAATGCTAAGATAGACTGCAAAAAGAATGTTGTTACTATTGGCTTGGATGATATGGTTCATGAGTTCGATTTTTCTAAATTTAGTAAACAACATCATGAGGAAGAATTGCCTAGTAAGGATGAAATTATTGGTCTTGCTTCTATTGCCGTAGCTCCTAGTGATCCTTTAGAACAATATTTGCTAGACCATGAAAATGATATGTTCATGAATGAAAGAAGGGAAATAGATGAAGTATTCTTTAAACAGGAACCTATTCTGCAACACAATTTGCCTGTTGAAATCCTAGGGGATCCTCCTCCACCCAAGGGTGATCCCGTGTTTGAGCTTAAACCGTTGCCTGATAATCTTAAATATGCTTATCTTGATGAAAAGAAAATATATCTTGTTATTATTAGTGCTAACCTCTCAGAGCATGAAGAAGAAAGATTATTGAAAACTCTGAAGAAGCACCGTGCCGCTATTGGATATACAGTTGATGATCTTAAGGGCATCGGTCCCACTCTATGTCAACATAAAATAAATTTGGAAGCGGATGCCAAACTAGTTTGTGATTCTCAACGACGTTTGAATCCTAAAATGAAAGAAGTGGTAAGAAAAGAAATACTCAAGCTTCTGGAGGCAGGTATAATTTATCCTATTGCTGATAGTCAGTGGGTAAGTCATGTCCATTGTGTCCCTAAGAAGGGAGGTATTATTGTTGTCCCTAATGATAAAGATGAATTGATCCCGCAAAGAATTATCATAGGTTATAGGATGGTAATTGATTTCCGTAAGTTAAATAAGGCTACTATGAAAGATCATTACCCCTTACCTTTTATTGATCAAATGCTAGAAAGATTATGCAAACATACACATTATTGCTTTCTAGATGGTTATTCTGGTTTCTCTCAAATACCTGTGTCAGCTAAAGATCAATCAAAGACTACTTTTACATGCCCTTTTGGTACTTTTGCTTATAGACGTATGCCTTTTGGTTTATGTAATGCACCTGCTACCTTTCAAAGATGCATGATTGCTATATTCTCTGACTTTTGTGAAAAGATTTGTGAGGTCTTCATGGACGACTTTTTCGTCTATGGTTCCTCTTTTGATGACTGCTTGAGCAATCTTGCTTGAGTTTTGCAGAGATGTGAAGAAACTAATCTTGTCTTGAATTGGGAAAAGTGCCACTTTATGGTTAATGAAGGTATTGTCTTGGGGCACAAAGTTTCTGAAAGAGGTATTGAAGTTGATAAGGCCAAGGTTGATGCTATTGAAAAGATGCCATGTCCCAAGGACATCAAAGGTATAAGAAGTTTCCTTGGTCACGTCGGATTTTATAGGAGGTTCATTAAGGACTTCTCAAAAATCTCTCGGCCTCTGACTAATTTATTACAAAAAGATGTATCATTTGTCTTTGATGATGATTGTGTAGAAGCATTTGAAATACTTAAGAAAGCATTAGTCTCTGCACCTGTTGTTCAGCCACCTGATTGGAATTTACCCTTTGAAATTATGTGTGACGCTAGTGATTATGCTGTAGGTGCTGTTTTAGGGCAAAGAGTTGATAAGAAATTGAATGTTATCCATTATGCTAGTAAGACTCTAGACAATGCTCAAAGAAACTATGCTACTACCGAAAAGGAACTTTTTGCAGTTGTATTTGCTTGTGATAAATTCAGACCCTATATTGTTGATTCTAAAGTAACTATTCACACTGATCATGCTGCTATTAAATATCTTATGGAAAAGAAGGATGCAAAACCTAGACTCATTAGATGGGTTCTCTTGCTGCAAGAATTTGATTTGCATATTGTTGATAGAAAAGGGGCTGAGAACCCCGTTGCAGATAACTTATCTAGGTTAGAGAATGTTCTTGATGACCCACTACCCATTGATGATAGCTTCCCTGATGAGCAATTAAATGTCATAAGCACTTCTCGTAGCACCCCATGGTATGCTGATTATGCTAATTATATTGTCGCTAAATTTATACCACCTAGCTTCACATACCAACAAAAGAAAATGTTTTTCTATGACTTGCGACATTATTTTTGGGATGACCCACATCTTTATAAAGAAGGAGCAGATGGTGTCATTAGACATTGTGTACCTGAGCATGAACAGGAACAGATCCTACGCAAGTGTCACTCCGAAGCTTATGGAGGACACCATGTTGGAGATAGAACAGCACATAAGGTATTGCAATCTGGTTTTTATTGGCCTACTCTCTTCAAGGATGCCCGTAAGTTTGTTTCGTCTTGCAATGAATATCAAAGAATTGGTAATATTAGTAGACGTCAAGAAATGCCTATGAATTATTCACTTGTTATTGAACCATTTGATGTTTGGGGCTTTGATTATATGGGATCTTTTCCTGCCTCTAATGGATACACACATATTTTAGTTGCTGTTTATTACATTACTAAGTGGGTAGAAGCTATTCCAACTAGTAGTGCTGATCATAATACTTATATTAAAATGCTTAAGGAAGTTATTTTTCCAAGGTTTGGAGTCCCTAGATATTTAATGACTGATGGTGGTTCACACTTTATTCATGGTGCTTTCCGTAAGATGCTTGCTAAATGTGACGTTAATCATAGGATTGCATCTCCTTATCACCCACAGTCTAGTGGTCAAGTAGAATTGAGCAATAGAGAGCTCAAATTAATTTTGCAAAAGACTGTTAATAGGTCTAGAA
Source organism: Triticum dicoccoides (assembly GCF_002162155.2). NCBI lineage: Eukaryota > Viridiplantae > Streptophyta > Magnoliopsida > Poales > Poaceae > Triticum > Triticum dicoccoides. Next base: position 102,976,366 of record NC_041387.1, on the reverse strand, counting down.
AGAATTGGTCCAAGAAACTTGATGATGCATTATGGGCCTATAGAACTGCATATAAAAATCCTATGGGTATGTCTCCGTACAAAATGGTCTATGGAAAAGCTTGTCACTTACCTCTCGAACTAGAACATAAGGCATATTGGGCTATTAAAGAGCTCAACTATGATTTCAAACTTGCCGGTGAGAAGAGGCTATTTGATATTAGCTCACTTGATGAATGGAGAACCCAAGCTTATGAAAATGCCAAGTTGTTTAAAGAAAAAGTTAAAAGATGGCATCACAAAAGGATACAAAAGCGTGAGTTTAATGTAGGTGATTATGTATTGCTATACAACTCTCGTTTAAGATTTTTTGCAGGAAAACTTCTCTCTAAATGGGAAGGTCCCTACGTTATTGAAGAGGTCTATCGTTCCGGTGCCATAAAAATCAACAACTTCGCAGGCACAAATCGGAAGGTGGTAAACGGTCAAAGAATCAAACATTATATCTCAGGTAATCTTGTAAATGTTGAAACTAATATCATTGAAACCATAACCCCGGAGGAATACATAAGGGACACTTTCCAGAACGTTCCAGACTCCAAAAAGGAATAGGTATGTGTTACGGTAAGTAAACCGACTCCAAAACAATTTTTAAGGCAATATTTCTCCGTTTTGGAATATTTAGAAAAATAGAAAAATAAGTAGCAGTCCGGGGAGGACACGAGGCCTCCACGAGGGTGGAGGGCGCGCCCCCTACCTCGTGAGCACCTCGTGTGCCCTCCGGACTCTGTTTCCTTGCACGATACGTATTTTGCTCGGTAAAAATTCATTATGTATACTCCCGAAGGTTTTGACTCTCGTATCACGCAAATATCCCTTGTTTTCGTTTCGAACTGTTGCTACTGCAGATTAAAGCAAGATGTCATCTCAAGATTCGGAGGGAGAAAGCTATGTGGCTGATTTCCTTGCAGACCCTAAGGTCTACGGGGACTTGGACCATAGTGGATGGACCACGGAAGAAGAAGAAGACTATGAGCCTAAGGAGAAGGAGGAAACAAGCTCAGACGAAGATGAAGTTCCGCTACCTCAACCACGGGATATGCATGTGGAGTTTAAAAAGTCAAGTCTACCTGATAGAGCGAAGAAGCCAAAGATCGAGTTTATCCCTTTTTGTCTCTTGCAGGAAAATAAGCAAGAACTATGCAAAAGAGTATTAAGTCTTGAGCGGGAGATCGAATACCTAAAGAGCAAAACATTATACTCAAGCGTAAATTGAGGAAGAAGTCACCCTCATCATCAACAACACCTCCATCACTTCCGAGGAGATAATGACATGGGTATGGGCACTCCCCTTGGAAACTGCCAAGCTTGGGGGAGGTGCCCTGGTATCGTATCACCATCACAACTCCTATCTTTACCGTATTTCTTAGTTCGATCCTATTAGTAGTATCTTGATTTAGTAGAATAAAGTCATGGCATGATCTAGTTTTGAGTTTTGCTTTATGATCTTTTTTTGTAATCGAGTCCGTGAGTTATATAATAAAGATTAGTGTTGAGTCAAGGGCTTGATTGTTTTGCCATGATCTTGGGTGACTAGAAGAAAAAGAATAAAAAGAATCAAAGAGTTCATATTGATCTTAGTGAAAGTAATGACTTCACATAGAGAGAGTATGATGATTAAAAGTTGTTGGGAGTTGGCAAATTTAGCTTTGGTCATCGTTGCAATTAATAGGAAGTAATAAGGAAAGAGAGGTTTCACATATAGATATATTATCATTGACATCGTTTATGATTGGGAGCACTCATTAAAATATGACATGCTAAAGAGTTGAGGTTGGACAAGGAAGACAACATAATGAGTTATGTTTTCTTACATCCGAGATAAAGTATGTTGTCATGGATCCTCTACCGTGTTGAGCTTGCCTTCCCCCTCATGCTAGCCAAATTCTTAGCACCAAGTAGAAATACTACTTGTGCTTCCAAATACCCTTAAACCAGTTTTGCCATGAGAGTCCACCATATCTACCTATGGATTGAGTAAGATCCTTCAAGTAAGTTGTCATCGATGCAAGCAATAAAAATTGCTCTCTAAATATGCATGACTTATTAGTGCAGAGAAATAAGCTTTGTACGAACTTGTTGTGGATGCAATAAAAGCGACGGACTGCATAATAAAGGTTCACATGCAAGGGGCAATATAAAGTGACGTTCTTTTGAATTAAGATTTTGTGCATCAACCCTAAACGCGCATGACAACCTCTGCTTCCCTCTGCGAAGGGACTATCTTTTATTATTATCCTCTACCTTATGCAAGAGTCACGGTGATTTTCACCTTTCCTTTTTCATTTTATCCTTTGGCAAGCTCAGCATGTTGGAAAGAACATGATATATATATCTAATTGGATGTGGGGGAGCATGAATTATTATTCTTGACATTACCCTTGAGGTAAAAGGTTGTGGGGCAAAACTATAAGCCCCAATCTTTCTCTGTGTCTGATTTAAAACTCCGTAACCACAAGTATCGCGTGAGTGCTAGCAATTATGAAGGACTAAGTGATAGTTGAGTATGTGAACTTGCTTTTAAGCTCTGACATAGACTCTTTCCGATGTTATGATAAATTGAAATTGCTTCAATGATTGAGATTATAATTGTTAGTGCCCAATAAGGATTCTGATTCATGCTTTGGCTTTGTGAAAAGATCATCACTTGAACATGAGTAATCATATGACAAAATCTATATATGTTGCTAATATGAAATAATCATGATGCCTTCATGTCCGTATTTTGTTTTTATCGATGCCTCTACCTCTAAACATGAGGACATATTTATTGTTATCGGCTTTTTGCTTGAGGACAAGCGAGGTCTAAGCTTGGCGGAGTTGATACGTCCATTTTGCATCATGCTTTTATGACAATATTTATTGCATTATGGGTTGTTATTTCACGTTATGCACAATACTTATGGCTATTCTCTCTTATTTTACAAGGTTTACATGAAGAGGGAGAATGCCGGCAACTGGAATTCTGGGCTCAAAAAGGAGCAAATATTGGAGGACTATTCTAGGCAACTCCAAAAGTCCTGAAACTCCACGGAATACCTTGAAATAAATAAAGAAAAATCATCGCCAAAGATGAAGGCCAGGTGGCCCACACCCTGCTCACGAGGGTGGGGGCGCCCCCCTGGGTGCGCCCCCCTACCTCGTGGGCCCCCTGGTGGCTCTCCGATGCCCATCTTCTCCTATATGAAGTCTTTCGATGAGAAAAAAAAAGAAGGAACCTTTTGGGACGAGACTCCGCTGCCACGAGGCGGAACCTTGGCGGAACCAATCTAGGGCTCTGGCAGAGTTGTTCTGCCGGGGACACTTCCCTCCGGGAGGGGGAAATCATCACCATCGTCATCACCAACGCTCCTCTCATCGGGATAGGGCAATCTCCATCAACATCTTCACCAGCACCATCTCATCTCCAAACCCTAGTTCATCTCTTGTATCCAATTCTTGTCTCCAAGTCCGGGATTGGTGCTAGTAGGTTGCTAGTAGTGTTGATTACTCCTTGTAGTTGATGCTAGTTGGTTTATTTGGTGGAAGATCATATGTTTAGATCCTTTATGCATATTATTACCCCTCTGATTATGAACATGAATATGCTTTGTGAGTAATTACGTTTGTTCCTGAGGACAAGGGAGAAGTCTTGCTATTAGTAGTCATGTGGATTTGGTATTCGTTCAATATTTTGATGAGATGTATGTTGTCTAGCCTCTAGTGGTGTTATGTGAACGTCGACTACATAACACTTCACCATTATTTTGGCCTAGAGGAAGGCATTGGGAAGTAATAAGTAGATGATGGGTTGCTAGAGTGACAGAAGCTTAAACCCTAGTTTATGCGTTGCTTCGTAAGGGGCTGATTTGGATCCATATGTTTCATGCTATGGTTAGGTTTACCTTAATACTTTTGTTGTAGTTGCGGATGCTTGCAATAGAGGTTAATCATAAGTGGGATGCTTGTCCAAGTAAGGGAAGTACCCAAGCACCGGTCCACCCACATATCAAATTATCAAAGTACCGAACGCGAACCATATGAGCGTGATGAAAACTAGCTTGACGATATTCCCATGTGTCCTCGGGAGAGCTTTTCCTATTATAAGAGTTTGTCCAGGCTTGTCCTTTGCTACAAAAAGGATTGGGCCACCTTGCTGCACTTTATTTACTTTTGTTACTTGTTGCTCGTTACAATTTGTCTTATCAAAAACTATCTATTACCACTTATTTCAGTACTTGCAGAGAATACCTTGCTGAAAACCGCTTATCATTTCCTTCTGCTCCTCGTTGGGTTCGACACTCTTACTTATCGAAAGGACTACGATAGATCCCCTATACTTGTGGGTCATCACACTCCTCTCCACATTTGCAGATAAGGCTTTCCCTCGTTCATCCTTTTCTCCCACAAGATGTTGATCTTCCATGCAACACACGGGCATCTTGCTAGTACTCCTACAATATGTATATTATTGTGAAAGTTCATATACACCGGCCGAGATTAATGCAAACACAGCAGATTTTCATTACATTTTGAACTTTTATAAGACAGAAAAATAAAAGAAACCCAAAACTAAACCTATTCTACGGTGGGAACCGACGTCCTCCATCTGTGATCTCTATGTATGGGGGCGGGGTTCAAGACCCGTGAAGTGAAGGTGCGGTCTCCGGCGAGGAAGAGTAGAACACGGGATACGGACCGGCCAGTTGGCACACCATGCCCTGCCGCCTCCCTTGCCCTACTCATCCTCGGAGGAGTCCCCGACCTCGGTGGTGCCGGACGTTGGACGGCGGCAAGTAGGACGCGTGATTGACGGTGCTCCCATCATCGGCCACCAGCATGGCCACCGCTTGTGCGGTCGCGTCTGCGTCTGGCTATGCCGCTATTGAGTCGCGAGAGGCGACTTGAGCGAGGGCGGCGACCTCGAGCTTCATCCCCGAAGACAAGCTCTCCCGCAGAGCGTTCGCACTTGCGGTCATGGCGGATGTTGTGCCAGGTAGGAGGAGGATGCGCTATGGTGTGGAGGTTAGCTGGGCGTTGCCGCTTTAAGTAGTGCATCCCGGTGAGGCCAAGCGTCTGGGTGCGTCATTAAGTCGTCGGAGTTGGTTCCTCGGGCACCGAGCCTCTTAATGACGACATACAAACGGATGGCATGAATGCGGGCAGCTGGCGCCGGCTGGGAACGCAGCGCGTGACGGCGCGAGGGACGAGGGTTTTGGTGTGCCAGGGTAGTCAGCTGCGGTCATGGAAACGTTGGAGATGCCCTTTGCTCACATGTGATCCCGCATGTCATTGAAAAAGCAAGACGACCCGGCATGGTCTCAGGTCCAGAGGATGCAGTTGGCCGCGCTACACCACTCCGCGAATGCATCGCGGCGCCCCATGCATCCTCGACGAGCCGGGTGTTGGGGTGTGTTTGGATTGTGGCCAAAGTGCACCTTACCAAAATTTTGGTCATGACCCAAAGATTGGTCTTTGTTTGGATGGTTGCCATTTTTTTGTCATGCCAATGAACTCTAGCCAACTCTAGTTCATTTTCTTGCCAATGTCGGCCAAATCATGGGCAACCAATACCTCAACCAAAATTTTGGTCATGACCCAAAGATTGATCTTTGTTTGGATGGTTGCCATTTCTTTGGCATGCCAATGAACTCTAGCCAACTCTAGTTCATTTTTCTTGCCAATGTCGGCCAAATCATGGGCAACCAATACCTCAACCAAATTTTTGGCTACCCAATGCTTTGATGGGGAAACCTTGGGCACAAACCAAACATACCGTTGGTCGTGCCACAGCACTAACGCCACCCTCGGCACACTGAAACCGGCCGTGCCTAGCGACGATATGAGCATGTCGCTCACCGCGGTCGTCGTGTCCAGAGGCGGTGCTGGAGGTGCGCCCCGTTGTTGGCCCCAACGACCCACATGAATGGTTCTCGGTGGCGAGGAGGTCGTGGGCCAGCTCCTCCATTGGACTAGTCTGCGCTACGTCGTCCCGACGGGTGTGCCCCACATGTCAGTTTCCCTGTTTTCCCGGCCATATTCGAGCATCAGTGCTCCGTGTTGCGCATTAGGCCTTTCACTATGTAGGCCAAGCGAGACAACTTATTGTTTATTTGAGCCGTTCAAGTATAATCATGTGGCATTTGCTTATTTCTCATTCCTCTCCAACCCTCTTCTCCATCGATCATGTCGCCCTCCAGTCGAGTCGATCCTCCCGCATGCCTCATTTGAACATTCACCGAGTATCATTCGCATGTACCCACCCTAGTCCTCTTTCAATAGATCTCCGGACCCCGAGATGAAATCGAGAGGGAACGAGTGGGGGCACGTGATACCTAAGGCGGATTCAAAATTTCGAACTGGTGATCATAGGATCTGCAAATCATATATAAAGGGTATTCAATGTTCGTTTCGTTTTTGAACGTACAATATACTCCCTCCTATCCTTTCTAGTTTACATATAAGTTTTATGTGCAGTCAAAGTATCTCTAGTTTGATCAAAAAGGTATCAACATTCAACAACTCCCAATCAATATTGTTAGATTCGTACGTACTCCTAGATTTGTACTCGAGATGGTTTCCAATTTGACTATTGACAAGATTAATAGTACATGAGATGTATAATGTGAAAATTATATCATTGGAAACTCCTTTCACATACGAATTTGACCGTATGCTTTGTGTAAGTTGCATGTCATATATTATTACTCTAATATTTGGTCAAAGTTAGCCTCAAAAAACGCATTAGACCCTGTATGCTTTGTGTAAGTTGCACGCCATATATTATTACTCTATCATTTGTGTAAGTTGCTTGTCATATATTATTACTCTAACATTTGGTCAAAGTAGTATAGTGGAAGTGGATCCTCTGACATAGGTATCCCTGCCTTACCCTCCCTTTCGGTCACTTACTGGCGGACCGCATGCTTGCTAGGCCCCGCATGTCAGTTACTCAATGGGTTCGGCCACGTCAGGGGATCCTCATCCATAGTATACTCCCTCTGTTTTTATTTACTCCGCATGAAACAGAGGGAGTGGTGGTATAATAAATGACGCGGGCGGGGGAGGGGAGGGACGTCGGTTTGCTCTCAACTGCGGTCCCACAAGTGAGCGAAGATGCAAGACGAAGCGCGTTCCATTCAGTGAGCGATGTGGAGGGTCCAGCGTGCCGGGCTGCAATGCGAACGCGACAAGAGCGATGTACAGTCAAAACTGATTGACTGGTCGTCACCGGAACCACTATTCACACCAGAACCTTCGCTACTCGGCCTACGCCAGCCACTGCCCTAAAACCACACCAAATCTCCAGCCCATTCCCCCACCTTTCAATCCCCTAGCCCGCATCAAGCGTCCCCTAGTTCGCCGGAAATCCATGGTGCACCGCGAGATCACTTACTACAAGATGTTGACGCCAGAGCGCCGCGCAGAAATCGCGGCGGCGGTCGGTGCCACAGACCTTCGTTCCCAAGCTCGCTTTGTGGCCGGCCAATCCCCGAGTTCTCTGGAGCCAAGCTACGAGGAGGAGGAAGCTGATCCAATGTTCATGGCGAAGGTCGCGGCACAGAAGGCCCCCAATGGGTATGAGACGATGGACGTCGACTTCGTGCGGGCGTCCAAGTCCCCCATGATGCAGGCAGAGCAGTGGTTCAACATGGCGATACTAAAGGAGGACCGGGAGGCAGAGGCTCAACTCGACGAGGAGCGCGGGCATGCCGCTGCCATCGAGGCTCTCCTGCAGGCAGAACCGGATGTCGTGGATGTGAACCGGGCGGCGGAGGCTCAACTTGAGGCGGAGCGCGCGGATGCCGCTGCCATCGAGGCCCTCCTCCAGGCGGAACCGGACGTCCTGGACATGAACCGGGCGGCAGAGGCTCGACTCGACACAGAGCGCACGGATGCCGCTCTCATTGACGCCCTCCTGCATGCGGAACCGGATGTCCTGGACTTGAACCGGGCAGCGGAGGCTCGACTCGACGCAGAGCGCGCGGATGTCGTTGCCATCGAGGCCCTCCTGCAGGCGGAACCGGACGTCCTCGACTTGAACCGGGCTGTGCTCTCGTCCGTGCATAGCACCCGCACGCTCCGCTTGAACGAGTAGCTGGAGGCCGAGGATAACCACGGTGCGGAGACACACGTCGGCAGCCAAAGACGACGAGGTCGTCTCTTTCCGCAAGCAAGTTTTTCTTTAGGTTGTTGTTTTTATGGATCTTTTGCTGTGTAAAAACATATATTTCTTATGCAAGTCGCCTGACTTGGGTCAGTCTACCATTTCAGGCGGTTGGATGAATATCCTACATCTCCTAACCCTTCTTTCCTTCTTCCTCACCTCTTCTTCTTCCCCAACAGACCACCGCACGGGCTGTACGGATACTCCCCAACATGCGGTTGGATAAACAAACTCTATGAACGAAAATTATGTGTCAGCGATAGGATGGCTGAGTTTGGTTTTTTCACATGCGACAGCACGTGTCAGTGAGGGTGCGTTCCCTTGGTTGGGTTTGCGGCGTGCAGGAGCGACTGTGTGAGGGTGCGGTGCGACCACGGCGTGCAGGAGCGACTGTGTGAGGGTGCGGTGCGACCGCGACAGCTGTGCGCTAGTGTACCTCCTTCTTATTTTGAAAACTTTAGGCAAGCTTGGCAAAAATGTGTGGCGAAGTTTGGCAATGCAAGGCCTAGACCCAAACAGGATAAGTATGTACGTACTAGGAGTACTAGTGTTAAAAAAGAAAGGAGGAGTTTTCCTTCGCGGGATTTAATTGATACAAATCTTAGTTTCACGTGTCAATTAATGCGTATTTTTTTCTCCAAAGACCAAAGAGCTAACCATCTCACTCCTCATCGCTTGATTAATGCAGCACCATGCAAACCAACCGTCTCACTTCCGCATGCATGCAGGGGATTTTAATGTCCTTGGTTGCTAACCCCATCAATTTTGCCTCGATTAGTGTTAGTGGCCCTTTGCAAATTGTAATTTTGATATACTGGCCTTATGTACAAAAAAAAGGAGGTAGTAACTATATTTGACTTCCTTCCCCATTGCGGTGATGTCGATGATATCTTTTTTTTGTGGTTTGGCGAAGTGCGTTCAACGGAGAACACCATTGAGGGAGACCACGGTAAGTCGTTTGCAAGTGCCGCCTGCAAGCCGAGACAACCGCCTTATTTGCATCCAGGAAGTCCTTTACTAGTACTACTAGGAGTACTAGTGCGGTGAGATGGTTTCTCGAAGAAGACGATGGAGAAGCGGAGTCAGCGAAGAGTGAAATGATGGTTGCTTCGTCCGTGCTTTTGTGATTTGACGCCTCACTGCTTTGTGATTTGTGATAGAAGGGACAGGGGAGTATACTATGTGCTCTATACTATACTACATGCGTCCAAGCATGGGAGAAAGAGGGGAGATGTTGCATTTTTCTATTCCTTCAATCAATCAATCAGGGAGCTTCGGTTCTATCTTTTTGGCTTTGGCAACACCGTCCACAATGGTTCCCACGATGCCAAAAGCTATTTTCACATTTGGCTACACATTGTGGATGCCCTTAACCGTACCACTTGGTTTTGCTCCTGTGTGCTATCTATACAAATCTCAATTATATTGATCTAAAAAATTATAGAATCAAGATTAGTAAAAAGGAGATGATTTTGCCGCTCGGATGGCGGGGGAGGTTTCTTATTTGAGCAATGCTACATTCACGTAATGGTTTACGTAAAGTTAAGAACTGATGTGATGTGGGGCTATTTGATTGGATTAAAGTAGAGGATTAGGCCCACCCCACCTGAAAATCAGGGGGGCATATATAGATTAGATGGAAAGTATACGTAGCAGCTATGTAGCCCTTTGTAAGTCTAGGATTAGGCTTCTTATTTTCGGAGGACGTTGTCCTGGCGGTTTGCTAACATGTGGTCCCACGTGTCATTGCTTTACCAAGCCGATCCGCGTCCCACATGAGGCAGAACAACGGCAGAAGCAACATGTTGTTAAGTTGAAGAAGATGAGGGAGAAGCGGATTCAACAACGAGTGAAATGATGGTTGCTTCGTCCCTCCAACTTAACTGCGGGAAATGTGCAACTTTGTGATTTGACACCTCATTGCTCATTACTACACCGGCGCCATGACTGGGGTGCTTCACCCCAGCTGCTCTGCACTATATTCCGGTATGGCATGTGGACCCGGTAGCTTGATGTCCCACATGTCGGCGAAAGGGACTAGAAGATTTATGAAAGCGAGCGCTCCACTCTTACGACGGAGGAGTAGACGACACGATGGCCCAGTGAGCTATCACTTGTACTGTATAGTACTATAGTTTTGCTGTTTCGCACGATCCATCGATACAAACCCAATTAAACAGGAAAGGGCAGGATTTTTCCGGCGTGGTAGATGATACTGGCCATACATTTCAAAGGCAATTTTAGGGCCTGTTTGGTTTGTGACTAACTTTGCCAAAGATTGCCACACCTCAAGTTAGGCAAGTTTGATCAACTTAGGTGAGTGTTTGGTTCAAGCCACATCTTAGACAAGCCACACTTGGGCCCCACATGGCATACACATAAAAAATGTGACAAGATTCCCTTAGGCTTGCCAACTTGTGGCTCTCATTTTGATGAACTAACCTTAGGCAAGCTTGGCAAAAATGTGTGGCAAAGTGTGGCAATGCTAGGCCTAGAACCAAACAGCCCCTTAATGTATGCAAACTGAATAATTATAAGTAACAACATGATATCTAGTAAAACTAAAAACACATATGATTTATTGTGTTAGAGTGTAGTAGTAGTGCTGTATTGCATAGTTGTTAGATGTAACATGCAAGAACGTGTAGAGATGTAGTTTTGGAGGGCCTACAGAGAGAAAAGCGTAATACGGTCACCGAACTTCTGAATAAGATGATTGCAATCACTATATACGTTTTGCGGTGATTATACGGTCACTTGCTCACAGTTCAGCATCGGATTGCACTCTGTTGACTGGCCAAATAGTCTGCGTGGCGCCATGTTGACTAGTTAAATCGACCATGTTCCTTGTGGGTCCCACCTGTCAGTTCGCATAGGGAAAAGGTCAGATAAACACAAATTTACGCAGGCGCGACAAGGCTCCAACCCGTGCGCGGGAATCACGTGGTTGTGTGTGTGTGTCTGTCAGGGCCTGATGTGTGCGCATGCACGTGTAGGTTGAGCACTTGAGCGTGAGAGTGTGTGTTGGTCGTGTGGTGTACTGGTGTGTGCATGCATGCGTGTGTGTGTGCGTGTGAGTGTTGCATGCGTGCGTGGCTGCGTGTGTACGTATGAGAGTTGCGTGCGTGCGTGGGTGCATGTGTTTGTGTGAGTGTTGTGGGGATGCAGTTCGTGTGCATGCGTGCGTGTGTGTATAATCACCACACCAGCTCCTGTGTGTTAAAATAGACGGCTCAACAGACCAATACAAGGCCACCTTGTCCGTTGTGCCCGCGGTCATGACTTCGAACCACCGTCCAAATATATTTTTGTCGTTTGTTTTCATTCTTACTAGCAAGATGCCTGTGCGTTGCATGTAACATCAAGATGTATTTGTATGACTTGTTTATCTTGTGACAGAAAAGGATGAACGAGGGAAGGCCTTATTTGCAAATTTGGAGAGGTGTGTGGGTACCTTTTTGCAAAATTGCCATAGTTTCTTTCCTATCCTTCAGATATAAATCAGACGGCCTATATTGCAGGATGGCAGGCACACCATCATCACCAACTCTGTTTTTTATAAGAGTGTATTTTATGTATTTTATAAGAGTGTAGATGTAGAGTAGATACAAGTCGACAGGTGGGCACGATGGTAGTGAGATAATGTGATGCAACACTAGAGGTGCCACATGGAGCGTTTAACTGGTTAACTAGTCATGTCATGAGCAAATACAGAGTTGTACGGTGAGCTCGTGACTGTATAATAACCACTAAACGTAAATGGTGACCGTAATGAGTGGATTCTGAAGTCCAATGTACGTATCGTGCTTTCGCTTCAAATACAATGATCGTCATTGCATATATCGCGAGAGAAAGATGAAACATGCATGAATTTTCTGGGGGCTTACTTTTAGAGGACCTGGAGATAGTTTTGTGTGCATACGTGGAAGGGGCGTACAGGGGGGTATGCGATGGAGAGAGAGATGCTCTTTGTTTATCTTTATTATGACTAACTTTGTATATAGTATAAAAATATACAAATTCAGAGTGCAGAATAAATATCATTGTGGGCACCATGCAATGCAAATTAGCGTTCGTACTCCTCCATATAACTTTGTAATGTTGTATATATGTAGAAACTGTAAAATAATTTTTTGGTCACACTTTATTCAAAAGGAATGTTGTATGCGAAATAAACGTGAAGAGAGGGCTTTTTAAATCAATGGGGTACGTGATGTAACATGTGTGAATGTGTAGTTGATGCATTTGGCGGGGCCTAGAAAGGTATGTGTGTGTATTGCGTATTTGAGAGAGGCATAGATAGAGGGGCCGACGGGGGGCGTGGGAGAGATAGCACGAGAAATGAGAGTGGTCTAGAGAGAGAGAGATAGAGACGAATATGACGTCACGACAAGAGATTCCATTCCCTTGAGTGTGTATATGCAAGGGGGGAATAGAGGCACCAGGAGAAATTTTCTGTGTGTGTGGTGTTTGTGTTGGTATGTGTGGGTGTGAGAAGATAATGAGACGTGGGGGCAGAGGGTGTGTCACCGCATGAAGTCCGGTGGGTCGAGGTGAGGCCCTTCGTTCGGTTTCGTCCTGCGCCACATTGGTCGGCCTGTGACACATTTAGGAAGACCCATGGATGACTAGTCGTACAAGACAAAGATAGCAGAATTGTGAAGGACTCTGTGTCCACTGACAAAGCCGGCTAGGATTTGTAACCCTAGGTTCTCGGACTAAGGTAACCCCTTTATCTCTGATATTACTATTCATCCAACCTAACTTTAAGGGGCATCCTACAGAATGCTCTGCTAGAATCATACTCGTCGATTAGGAAGAGAGGTGTGAGAAAATGCGTGAGAGACAGGCGTAAAGATAATGTGCGTACATAAGACACGTAGGCAGGTCCATGTATATAGAAAGGGTCGGTGAGGATTGTGCGTGTGTATGTTTGCGAGAGGACGAGTGCTTGTGATAAAGGTTAGTGAAAACAGTTGTAAATGGTTACGAGAGGGAGGGAGGGTTATATCTAGAGCATGTGTGCAAGAAAGACACCTCGGGAGAGAGAGTGTGAGCATGTGTGAGAGACCATCGATGGAGAGTGAAACTACACGTAAAAGACTGCTCTACACATTGATTAAAGATATAAATTGTATCCAAATATTAGGATGGGATCATGATATTTGTAATTCGCGTAAGGAGCGGTCATTGATCCATCAGACATCTAGATTCTATCGAATTTGAGCATGTCTATGTTATTATTCGACACAATTGATCCACATAGTTAGTATTTTGAACTCCAGACAATGCATCGCTTTAGCAATCGAATATAAACGTGAGTATAGTTCATGTTGTGTGTGTAAAGCACATTATACACAGGAAAGTTACACAATGGACATCATAAATAGCTACCTATGAACTAGCATACATTTGAATTCAACTTAAGGTGGTTTAAAAAATCGAATTCAACATGAAGTCCATTCAATTATTTGAATTTGATATCATGGCATTTGTAAACCATACCTAAATTATGGGGGCACCAATCTTTGCTCTGATTTTGTACATAATAGCATATGTAGTTGTGTACAAAATAGATTCAAATTTAGCTCCTCCATTCCAAAATAATCGTAGTTATAGGATTTTCAAGTGTCAAAATTTCAAAAAGAAGCGGATAATTTAATGAGGTTTTCAAACATACAAGGTCAAATATAACATTGTCTATTTAGGTCAATCCTCATAGTTCAAGAGTACTCTAAACGTGAATGCTTGTGTTTCAAAATTTCAAACGAAGCGCCAAAAGAGCCTCTACTCGCTCGAAACCGCATGAGACCAATGTTTGGTAGTACAAGGAAATTACTTTTCTAATAACTCCGACCCGTGAAATCTACCAGCCCGACGTCCAAAGGTCTAAACCGGGGTAGGTTTGTAGCTTCATCTAGACGCCACGCAACCGCCTCCGAAAAACATTCATACACAATGGCCGCCTAAGGTCACATGCGCGCGGCCGAAATCGCTCCCGCCCACTATTTGGGACACCTGGGATTACCATCCTACCCCCAACCCGCAGTAGGTCCGAAATTTAAGAGGGGGGCAAAGTTTGTACTTTCCCCAAATTTCAAACAACCGCGTCCCATCTTCTGTTCAAAAAGGCCAAAAACAAGCGCGTCCCAGACCGAAACATGGTTTCCCCCACCCGTCTGATTCCCCATTCGTACTCCGTGGGCGCCAAAACTACCTCTCCACCAGCCGTGAAACCCCGGCGTCCTCCATCTGCCACCCCATCCCACCCATCAACCGCCGCCCCCTCCATCACCCCGGAGCCGATACCCCGATGTCGTCCTCCACCGCAACCTCAACCGCAATGCCCTCCACGGCTAGTAGTTGAAGCCAAGGCCGAGCCATCCGTACCCGAGCCAGTTCAACCACGCCGTCCTGCGCCTCACCCCTGCCGCTCCAACTTCGCCACCCTCCACCGCACCGGAGCTGTTCCTGCTACGCCGTCTTTCGCCACCTCGGATTTGCTTCCCCTCCGCCGACATACGGCCACGGCAACACAATACACAATTTGGCCATGGGTTCGTCCAAGCATGCACCCTCCAGAACATCGGTTTCCCCTGTAAAAAGAAGAAGATCGGCGCGACATGTGGAGGTGACCACACCGGCAACCGAAAAAGGTCTGCTCTTCCCTTATTCGTGCAAATCTTACGTCTCTACTTGCATGGTATTCATCCCACAGAAGACACTAGTTGACCGCTTCTTCTTGATACTAGATGTTCCTAGTAACTCACGATGCACACCGTTTCTCCTCATATACTATTTCACCTTAGCTAGAGGTCCGCCGTCCCCCTAATTTCAATTTCTGGCCAGTTGTTTCCCAATTAACGGAAGCATTCCCCGGCGTAACAGGCGGTAGTATGCCTATTACGCCGGGGAAGCAGCGCCTTGGTGTTTATCTTAGGGGCGTGTGCGGCCTAGAGCTACTGGCGCCCGATCTGGAGGTCGGCCGGGATTAAAGGGATGGCCTGGGGGCGCTACCAAGCACGGCGGTGGTGTGAGGTCGATGAGAGGGCGGGGCGGCGGAGGCAGGGGTCTGGGCCGGTGGTCGCTGGCGGTTCGAGAAAGATCGTCTACAGTGACTGGCGGGAGGCAGATGAAGGCCATCTGCCCATTCCTTATAGATCGGACAGTTCATTAAAAAAATCAACTGACCTATTTATTTTTAGTCGGCTCTTATCTTAGATATGACCACATGGGGTGGTGTGCTGGAGGAGTACCTGCATTTCCTGTGCTCATATATTACAAAATCATACATAGTAGAATCTAATTTTGTTTGCCATGCAATGTTGTAGAGCTATCATATGTCTCATGTCATTTATTTTTCAGCCACCTGCTATCTGCTACTTTTACAGTGCACTAGTTCTGCACAAACTTCACCCATACTCTCACTATTGTGTTTTTATGCAAGGGTATTTCAGAGTCTGCCTTGAGAGAAGCAGCAAAGAAAAGAGAGAAGTCGCGCCAGCTTTCTTCGCGGGTAGGCAAGACACGTTACAACGCTATAAAGGGTGTAGTGTCAGCAGATGGAGACGGTAAACGTAGCTCTGGAGTTGATGACCTCGCTCTCAATGAACCACCATCCCAGGTGCTTGCTTTAACTTTGCGGTGTCATATGTGGTTGCATGTTCCATATGGTGTCTAGCTTGTATTCGAAAGGCCGAAGTCGATAAGATAAGGAAAGATATTTTTTTACATGAACCACCATCCCGTGAGCACTAGAAGACAAATAGCTAGTCAGGGCACTAGCCGAGCCAGTGACAACCCCAGCAAAGATAGGCATCACTTGGAAGCCAACTAAAAAGCTATGATGGTGGCGAAGCAACCCGCCTCCCACCAGGCTCTCGGGTCCTAGATGATCATGCTCACCACTCCAGCCGGATGTCTAGCTTGTATTGCTTCCAATTTGGTTAAATTGCATCTGCTTAGCTTACACATTATACCTTTGAATATGACATGCCTTTCTGTTTTTGGTACATACTAGTACATCTGTGTATTAACCATGTTCTTACATCAAACTAATGTTCTTGTGTATCCCTCATCAATCACTTATGACGAGGCAGGCAGGCAAGGGGACTACTCCTCATTTAAAGAATGCAACGTCAACCCCCCGAAATGATTCTCAAGAAATAGAAATGTTAGATGAAGATAGTGAACATAGCTCTGTAGTTCATTACAGCATTTCCCCTACACTAGCATCATAGGTGCTTGCTCTAACTTGGCAGCATGATATGTGGTTGCATGTTGCATATGGTGTCTAGATTGTAATTCTTCCAATCTGGTTAAACTACATGTGCTAGTCTGCTTAGCTTATACATTATACATGTTAATGTGACATGCCTTCTTGTATTTAGTACATAGTACATCTGCCTATTAAGCATGTCCTTACATAAAACTATTTTTTTATCCCGCATCAATCAATATCACGAGACACCTTTAGTATATGCAGTGCGATATTAGTTGCATCTTTCATATGATTTATAGCATGTGCTGCTTCTAATTTTTTGAAATTCCATTTATGATGGGACGCTTTTAACTTGGCAGAGTCATATTGGTTGCATCTTTCATGTGGTGTCTAGCTTGCATTGCTTCTTATTTGCTGGAATGGTTTTTGCTTAGTTTACACAAACAGTTGTGAACATGCCATGCCGTCCTGTTTTTCGTACATATTCCATCCTGGTATCATGTGTTTGCCTTACATCAAAGTAGTGATTGTCAGTATCATTCATGAATGAGTTCTGAAGAGAGAATTTTATCGCCTTTTCTTGTCGGTTTTACTTGACAATTCAAAATCAATAAAGTGGAAGGAAGTTAGCACAGCAGCGGATAAAGGTGCTCCTTCCGAATGGAGGGCCTCTACAGTTTCTACTCCTCCACACCCCAAGATGATTTCCAAGACAACACATGCATAGACACTCAACAAAGTTGTGTTTATGATGAGCACGTCTCCCCTAGTGCAGCATCACCGGTGCTCCCTCTAACTTGGCACTGTTATATGTGGTTGCATGTTATGTGTGATGTCTAGCTTGTATTGCTTCTAATTTTGTTGAATTCCATCTGCTTACTTTACACATTATACTTGAATAAGACACATGTTCCTGTTTCTAGAACATACAATATCTGTCTATCACACCATGTTCTTACATCAAATTACTACTGTTGTGTAACCTGCAACAATCACTTATCATAAGACACATTTGACTTCGGGGTGTGACATAGGTTACATCTCACATTATTTTCTAGCTTGTACTACTAATTTGTTGAAATGGCACTTATGGCGAGACAGTTTTAACTTGGTAGAGTGACATTCGTTGCATCTTTCATATGGTGTATCTTTCATTGCTTCTAATTTGTTGAAATGCCTTCTCCTTAGTTTACACATCATAAGCTGTGAATATGCAATGCCGTGAATATGCAATGGCACTAATGACGAGAGACCTCTAACATGGTAGTGTGATGTTGTTTGCATCTTGCATATGATTTATTTCTTGTACTGCTTCACATTTGTTTAAACGCCATTTATGATGAGACACTGTTAACTTGGCAGAGCGATATTTGTAGCATCTTTCATATGGTGTCTACCTTCCATTGCATTGCTTCTAATTTGGTGAAATGTCTTCTTCTTAGTTTATACATCATAGTTCTGGTTATCTCTTCCGTCCTGTTTTTCATACATATTACATCCTCCTATCATGTGGTTGTCTAACATCAAAGTTCAGTTCGTCTGCATCACGCATCAATTTATTATGAAGAACTAAATTGTTATTCGTTTTTCTTGTCGTCTTGACTTAACATGGCACAGAGAAAGAGGAAGAAACACAGAATGGCAGGGAATGAGAAGCGGATGAATCATGCAGATTCTGCTGGTACTAATGGTGCAATAGAAGGCCAAAGTCTAGCGGAAAATTCTACAAACACGGCATCCCATGCTACACGAGTTGCAAAAAAATCCAAACAGAAACAAATAGCTACCACCAAACAAGCAGAGACAACCCTAGTTCTTGCAACACCTACCATAGTACTACCAGCTGCACGACTTACTCATGCGTCAACTGAGCTAGCAGCACGTTCCCAAGCTCCCTTGCCACCTGACACTACTTCCCAAGCACTCTTGACACAAGACGAGTTGGCAATATCAGATGAACCTTGTGAGCTTCAACAGCAAGAAGGTAGTTGCTGGAGTCAAGTTACAGTTGCATGCTTCTTTATATGTAGTCTCACAGTTTGATGTACACTAACACTTCCTATGTTCATTGTTGGACTAGCACCTAGGCGCAAGAGGAAACAAACATCAGGGATAATGCTCGATAGGTTAATTAAATCTAGAGGAGGAAGAATGGAGATCCGTTTTGAGGCAGGTTTAAAAGGCCACGTGATGCTACAGAGTCAACCAAGTTAGTATCAAAGGCAGCGGTTGCCGTTAGGTGTCATGTACGTATCCTCCCAACATGGATTCAATACAGGAATGACAAAGACGAAACCCAGTTCAACACCTTCCTCGACCATTTATCTGTAAGTATGGTTATGTATGGAAACTAGTAATATCGTCTTGCTCTGTCCCATACTTTCTAGGTTGCTGATAATGAGACTCCCATAATTTTCAACAGATGAGGTTCAAGTTGGATAGCCAAGATGATGCAACCAGACAAGCTTGCACCCATGTTTTCAAGTCTGCTCTGCGACAGTATCGGTATAACTTGAGGAAAACTCACTTTGAAGGCAAGGCTAACAGTGAACTTTCCCAAACATCTCCAGTGGAAAATATATCGGATGAAGACTGGAGGGGCCTTGTTAAACACTGGTCTGATCCGAAGTATCAGGTACATTATATATATGTGATCAGATCACATGTTGAAGTCCTATTTACGCATGTGCCACACAAATCTATCTTCTTGTAGGTGAATTGTTCAAAGAACAAGGCCAACCGTATGAAAGTGAAATTCCAACAAACAACAGGATCTCGTAGCTATATTGCACACTGCGAGGCTCTTGTAATTAGCTGATGTTTCACTCTTTTCGTTGTACCATATTATCAGATCTATATTGACTTGTTCGAAATGCAGAGAAAAGCCCGCAAGGACCAAAAAGTACCTGAACCAAATGATGTGGAAATCTTCAAGGATTGTCACACCAGCAAGAAGAAGGGCATGACTACACCAGTCAAAGCCGCTGTTGTAAGTCCTTAATACTCATGCCTTTTAACTACTACTTACTCTGACTTGTGCCTTGAACTGCATGGTTTGCAGCCAATGTCTATTACTCTTTTCAATTTTATACACAATTGTCTTAGCGTATCATTGCACCTTACAAGGTTTAAAAGAGAGGAGTGATGTTCCTTTGATCTTGACCCATAATCTAGTTCCGTGCTGGACTTGCCCACACAACGTTACAGTTGCCTGTTTGTCTGTTCTCAGTTGTTTTGTGATATGAATGATGTCATACTATGCTTACCGTATTATAAACTTCATCTCTTTAACCTTAGCCCTCAATACAATGTGAAGAAATAGACAATGCATTAGCGATGGTACATGGTCATATGTTTGGAACCTGGTTTTATTATGTACTTTGCAATAAAATACAACTAATATTTTACATGGGTTCACCAGAATAAGTTCTGTATATAGATCAAAGCTATTTTGTTTGGTTTTTTGCCTCCTTAATATCTTCTGTTCTGGTACTACTAATGTAAAACCTCAACTTTTCAGCGAGCTATGGAAAAAATGGTGGAACCGCCACCTTCTGAAGGTGGCGAGGCAACTATAACCGCAATGTCAGCTCTTGCTGTAGTGGGTCAGTACCTGTCCACTAACAGTGCCAAAAGCACGTTCCTGCGTCATACTGGGTTGGTTGTTAAGGCAATATCGTCCAAACTGCCTCATGATCAAGATATGCAAGCTCAAAGAAATGTTGTATCTGCGCTCCAGATACAAGTCCATTCCCTAACAGAGACCCTTTGTGAAACAAGGAGAAACATTGCTTAATGTCGTCAAGATATGCATGGTTTTGAAACCAGACTATCAGACATTTTCTATGTTGTTCAGGAGCCTACGGGAAATGAAGGCGAGTGTTATGGTGCTCCATCGGACAATACATCATGAAAACGTAACAGTCAGGTCAAATGAACTGAGCTTCTGAACTTCTGGTGGTGCATTTATCTGCTAGACTGTTAAGTTTTATGCCAACCTTCCTTTTGTTATATAGTTGTAATTTGTTTTGGTGCGATACAAAATTTATTCTTAACGTGCAGCCACCGGCTAAAGAAAACAGCAAGCCATTTTTGTATAGTGTAGGGTGTTCCCTATATTTGCACTGGTGGCGATCTTTGATGCCAAGTGGATGTAATTTGTGCAATCGCCTTAATAGCCTAGCGTTAGTTTCGACCTTATTTATTTCCTAGTCTTTTTTTCCCTGGTTTGCTAGTGACCGCAACTACCATGGGCCATATATGGGCCGTAGGATCCATGGGTCTCCTACGGGCCATCGATAAATGGGCCTGTAGTCGGTTGGCCTCGGGCCATCGATAAATGGGCCTGTAATTGGTGGCCTCGGGCCGTCGGATAAATGGGTCTACATGGGCCGTAATCGGGCATAATTGGTATCGGCCCAACACGGTAACGGGCCGTTAACAGGCCGTAGAATAGCAAAGGCTTAATTCTGTCACAGCCATAATGGGTCGTTAATGGGCCAGAATATAGGACGGGCTGGAAACGGTGCAATGGGTTAACAGGCCAGAAACGGGCCGACTCTTGCCATGACCGAATTTGGCCCATTAGGGTAACAAGCCAGTAACGGGCCGACTCTTGCCAGGGGCCAAATTTGGACCATTAGGGGAACAGGCCAGTAACGGGCCGACTGTTGCCATGGGCCGAATTTGGTTCATTAGGGGAACAGGCCAGTAACGGGTCGGAAGTAATCAAGGGCCGAAAAGGAGCCCAAGAACGTATGGGCCGTCAATAGGCCGAAAGCTAACACGGGCTGGAAACGACCCATGTAAATCACGGGCCGTTAATGGGTACAAAGAAAATTACTGTTCATTATGGGCTAGAGTCACCGTGGGCCTGTAAAGGGCCAAAAGATATGAAGGCCTCATATGGGCCGAAAGACGTCGTGAGCCATACATGGGCCGAAAGTGAAATGGGATGGTGTTATATTCGACGGCCCACATGATGTTAATGGGCCGATTTCCTTTAGGGCCTAACAGGCCGTGAATTAATGGGCCGTAAAATGGGATATTTGCAAAGAGGCCGTTAACAGGCTTTTCATGGGCCAGCCCGTTAACTTTTGACCAAGTCAAACGGGCCGGCTTTGTAAGCTAAATGGGCCAGTGGTGGGTCGTGGCACGTGTCGACATATCATAGGCGCCTATCTGACCCATTGACGAGCTGACACGTGTTTAGTCCGACCAATAAGAATTTTACACGTGGAAATTTCCCATTGGTCGGGGCTGTTAATGGGTTATCGGATCCAAAACCCGACCCGATAGCTTAATGGCATTCTGTTACGGTGGATGCCATGTGTCAGTCACCCTTGACGAAAGCACTTCTGTGACGTGCGATTTATCGTCATGGAAGTGGACACTTCCGTGATGATAATTTTGGTAATGTCATGGAATACTTCTATGACAGCACAGGTATAACTATCTTGATTCCGTCATAAAATCATCATGGATGTACATGCATGACAAAAAACGCGACCTACTGTGACAAACACGTATCATCACGGAAGTGATTTTTTTGTAGTGTGCCTTGCGGGAAATATATAATTTTGTGCAAATCGAAGAAGAGAGTCTCCCACAAGCTTGGGGGAGGCTTCTTCGATTACTTAATGCTTTGCCTGATCATCCTCTTAAGAAAAATGAAATACTTGATATCTTTTATAATGGACTAACCGATGCTTCCAAGGACCACTTGGATAGTTGTGCTGGTTGTGTTTTCAGGGAAAGAACAGTCGACCAAGCTGAATTATTATTGGATAATATGTTGACTAATGAAAATAATTGGACTCTTCCTGAGTCAATTCCTGAGCCAATTGAGCCAACTCCTAAGCCTATTCCTAAACCAACTCTGAAGAAGAGGGGTGTTCTATTTCTCAGTCCTGAAGATATGCAAGAGGCAAAGAAATCAATGAAAGAAAAAGGTATGAAAGTTGAAGATGTTAAGAATTTACCTCCTATTGAAGAAATACATGGTCTTAATATACGGCCTGTTGAAGAAACACATTGTCTTGATAACCCGACACAGGTAGTAAAGGTAAATTCTCTCAATAGATATGATAAGGTTTAAATTCCTTCTACTAAAATTTCATAGACAGTGCTTAGATGAATTTGATGACTTTATGGCTAGGCAAGAAAGTTTTAATGCTTATATTGGTAGAGAATTAAATAGTAATGCTTTTATGATAGAATGCTTGAGTGATTATATGGATAGAGTTAAAGGTGAACTTAAACTCATTAGCAAATATGCTTCTATGGTCACCACTCAAGCGGAGCAAGTACTTAAGGCTCAAAGTGATTTGCTCGATGAATTGAATAATAAACATGATTCTGCTGTTAGAGTGGCTACTAGAACTGAATGACTCAGGAACTTTTGTATCCTGAAGGCCACCCTAAGAGAATCGAGCAAGATTCTCAGAGAAATAATGTAGATGCACCTAGTCCTTCTAAAAAGAAGAAAAAGAAGAATGATAGGACTTTGCATGCTTCTAGTGAACTTGTTGTGGACACACATGAGAATCCCAATGATATTTCTATTTCCAATGCTGAAACACAATCATGTGATGAACATGAACCTAGTGATAATGTTAATAATGACGTTCATGTTGATGCTCAACCCAGCAATAATAATTATGTAGAGATTGAACCTACTATTGATCTTGATAACCCACAATCAAAGAATCAACATTATGATAAAAGAGATTTTGTTGCTAGGAAACACGGTAGAGAAAGAGAACCATGGGTTCAGAAACCCATGCCTTTTCCTCCTAAACCATCCAAGACAATGGATGATGAGGATTTTGAGCGCTTTGCTGAAATGATTAGACCTATCTTCTTACGTATGTGCTTAACTGATATGCTTAAAGTAAATCATTATGGTAAATATATGAAGGATATCATTATAAATAAAAGGAAGATACCGGAAGCTAAAATTTCCACCATGCTTGCTAATTATACTTTTAAAGGTGGAATACCAAAGAAACTTGGAGATCCAGGGGTACCAACTATACCATGCTCCATTAAAAGAAATTATGTTAAAACTACTTTATGTGATCTTGGAGCCGGTGTTAGTGTTATGCCTCTCTCTTTATATTGTAGACTTGAATTGAATAAGTTGACACCTACTGAAATATCTTTGCAAATGGTCGATAAATCAACTGCTATACCTGTCGGTATTTGTGAGGATGTGCCTGTTGTGGTTGCAAATGTCACTATCTTAACAGACTTTGTTATTCTAGATATTCCCGAGGACGATAGTATGTCGATTATCCTTGGTAGACCCTTTCTGAATACTGCAGGGGCTGTTATAGATTGCAACAAAGGCAATGCCACTTTTCATGTTAATGGTAATGAGCATACGGTACACTTTCCGAGGAAACAACCTCAAGTTCATAGCATCAATTCTATTGGAAAAGTTCCAACTATTATTATTGGAGGTTTTGAATTTCCTCTTCCTATTATCAAGAAAAAGTATGATATTCTTATTGTTGGGGATGTTCATATCCCCGTTGAGGTAGCCTAGTGTTATTCGAAATTTCTCCGATTCCGTGTTATTCAGACTGTGTTTGTTAACAAGACTTGATCAAACTTGTTAGTGGATTCATTTTGATGATCATGAGATGGATGAAACTAGAAGGCACAACCTTCTGTACCCTCTTTTTACTTTCTGTTATTTAGAATAAATAAAGCAAAAATAGTATTATCTGTCTGTTCTCTAAATTATCCGTGCAATAAAAAATATCCCGAAAATAAAAGTGCTCCAAATGCCCTGCAAATTTAGTATGATTTTTTATGGAATATTTGAGGATTTTAGGCACTAAGAACACAGCAGGGGAGGCAAGCACCTGGCCACGAGGGTCCAGGGCGTGCCCCCTCTCCCTGGGCGCCCCCCTATCTCGTGGGCCCACAGTGGCCCCCCTCCACTTATTCCTGCACCCACACACTCCGTCTTCATCCCAAAAAAATCCCCATCCAGCTCAAGCACGAGTTCTAGCTCATTTTGCTGCGATTTTCTATCTCCTTGCTCAAAGTTCCATTCACAAAACTGCTTTGGGAGATTGTTGCTTGGTATGTGACTCCTCCATTGGTCCAATTAGTTTTTGTTCTTGTTCTTTATTCATTACAATTTTTTGCTGCCTAGGTGACCCTGTTCTTGAGCTTGCATGTCAAATTTATGAGGTCCTAAGTAATTCTAATGCATGATATAGGCTCTAGGCACTTATGGGAGTAGTTGCTATCAATCTTGTATAGTTTGATTCACTTTTATTTTGAAGTTACTAAAAATTTCAGAAATTTTCATGGAAATGATTAAGAGATTATTGAGGGGCTCTTCTAGTCAAAGCTCCAAGGATAAACAAGCTAAGGAGAAAGAAAATGCCAAGTATAATCTTCCTCGCGTAGCGAAAGTACGGCCGTGTGAGTGGCCTTATGATAATTTCTTGAGAGCAGCCGGGATTCATGAAGACTTTTATTCTTTGGCTGAAAATGCGGGCCTCACTGACTTCCTCCACGACCGGATCGAACAGTATCTCTTACTTACCAATACTTTCATGCAAAACTTTTATTATTATCCTAAGAATTCACCTCCTTCAGTTTCTTTTCATTTATATGATGAGGCTAAGGAAATGTCATTATGTAATTTTTGCGCGGTTTGTAGAATACCCTTTGAGGGCAGCTTAGATGAACCACATCATAAAGATGTGGACGGTTTTATTGATACTATTACCGTAAGGGAACCGAGGAAGGGTTCCAATGCGAGGATCACTAGCATACATTTTCCTGTTTTACGCTACTTTCCCATATTTGCTAGTCGATGCTTAATTAGTCGTGGAAATAGTGGAAACCTCAGTGTTCCTGATATTATTATTTTGCTCCATGCCTTATTCAGAGATAACACTTTTAGTATGGGTGCCGTCATTGCTAAATGGTTAAGCCTAAACCGTACAAAGGGCCCCATCTTTGGAGGTATCTATGCTGCACGCCTTGCTAAACATTTTGAGATACCTATTAGACATCATGAGAAAGAGGAGACACTGTTACCTCTTACCTTTTTAGATTACAGGAGCATGGTAGCGCATGAGTTTATTGTTGACAACGTTGATAAGATGCTTCTGTATAACCCGAGATTTGATAAGAAACACAATGAGATCATTACCCTGCCTGCGCCTTCTTTGTTTAATTTAACTACAGGTCAGTACCTCGTCTTGCCAAATGTTGTGTACGCGCATCTAGGCCAGACATCAGCTCCAGAGCCTGAGCCGGAACCACCACTGGACCCTTATCGTCCATCATCTTATCAGTGGATCCGGAGGAGATCGCCAGTCAGTGGCAGTACAATGACGCTCCTCAGTACACCGGGGAGAGTAGCCGCGATCCTTGGCATTAGACCAACTTAGGCCAAAAGCCTAAGCTTGGGGGAGTACGTATTCCTCACCGACTTTACATTCACGTTCACACACTATTCTAGTTGTCGGTGCTCATACTCTTTCATTGTATTATCCATGCTAGTTTAATTCCCTTTTTCTATCTTTCTTCTTGTGTGTTTGATAAACCTTATGAAAAACCAAAAAATAGTTAGTTTAATTTCCATGCCTGTAGTAGTAATTAAAATGAAAACCCAAAATGATTTCTCGTTCTTCTTTTACTTGTTGGGAGCTTTCCCGTGTAAATAGTTTCTTTCCTTTCCTTTGGGGTCAAGAGTAGAAGACCATATTGAAAATGCTTAGTGGCTCTCATATGCATGATTGTTGATTTAATTTAGAGCCCATATTACCTTGTCTTCTCTCTTGAATTGAATGCTTGCAGATTCCAGCTTAGTCCAATGCATGTGCACTATTATTATTATACACATCGTTCAGTCGTGCAAGTGAAAGGCAATAATGATGATATATGATGGACTGGTTGAGATGAGAGAAGCTGGTATGAACTCAAACTCTCTTGTTTTTGTAAATATGATGAGTTCATCATTCCTGATTCAGTTTATTATGAATAAACATGTTTGCAATGACATTTAGAGATTATAGTTGCTTATGCCATGCTTAATTAGCTAGGAGCTTATAATGGTTTACCTTGCATGCCAACATGCTATTAAAATGATTGTGATGTGGTATGATGGGATGGTATCCTCCTTTGAATGAATTGAGTGACTCAACTTGGCACATGTTCACACATGTAGTTGAAATAAAATCAACATAGCCTTCACGATATTTATGTTAATGGTGGATTATATCCTACTCATGCTTGCACTTGGTGTAAATTAATTTTAATGCATGTTCATGACTGTTGTCCCTCTCTCAGTTGGTCGCTTCCTAGTCTTTTGCTAGCCTTCACCTGTAGTAAGCAGGAATACTGCTTGTGCATCGAAATTCCTTAAACCCCAAAGTTATTCAATATGAGTCCACCATACCTTCCTATATGTGGTATCTACCTGCCGTTCCAAGTAAATTTGTATGTGCCAAACTCCAAACCTTCAAATAAAATTATGTTTTGTATGCTCGAGCAGCTCATGTTTCAACTAGGGTTGTCTGTATCTTCCATGCTAGGTGGGTTATTCTCAAGAGCAGTGGACTCCGCTCCTCATTCACGAGAAAATGGCTGGTAAACGGGATGCCCAGTCCCATGATCAAAAAGATTAAAGCAGATCAAAATAATTAAAACAAAACTCCCCCAGGGCTGTTGCTAGTTGGAGGCACTCGTTGTTTCGAGCAAGCCATGGATTGATGCTTGTTAGTGGTGGGGGAGTATAAACTTTACCATTCTGTTTGGGAACCGCATATAATGTGTGTAGCATGGAAGATATTTAGATCTTATAGTTGTTGCATTGACAGTGAAAGTATACCGCTCAAAATGTTATTCATCTCTATTTTAAAATTGAGCTCTGGCACCTCTACAAATCCTTGCTTCCCTCTGTGAAGGGCCTATCTATTTATTTTTATGTTGAGTCATCACCCTTTTATTAAAAAGCAACCGCTGGAGAGCATGCTGTTACTTGCATGCATTACCATTAGTTTATATTGGGTATGACTTGACTGGATCTCTTTTACCATGAATTACAATATTTAGTCAGTCCTTGATCTTTAAAGGTGCTCTGCATTCATGTTTTGCGGTCTCAAAAAGGGCTAGCAAGATACCATCTTGTTATATCATATTATGATTGTTTTGAGAAAGTGTTGTCATCCAAGTTTTATTATTATTGCTCGCTAGTTGATTATGCAATTGATATGAGTAAACATGATACCTAGGTGTTATTGTGAATATGGTTAGTTCATAATCTTTGCTGAAAACATGAATACTGGCTTTACATATTTACAACAACAAGAGCAAACAGAGTTTGTAAAAGTTTTTCTTTATCACTTTCAGTTTATCAACTGAATTGCTTGAGGACAAGCAAAGGTTTAAGCTTGGGGGAGTTGATACGTCTCCAAAGTATCTACTTTTCCAAACACTTTTTCCCTTGTTTTGGATTCTAACTTGCATGATTTGAATGAAACTAACCCGGACTGACGCTGTTTTCAGCAGAACTGCCATGATGTTGTTTATTGTGCAGAAAACAAAAGTTCTCGGAATGACCTGAAAATCCACGGAGATAACTTTTGGAAAATATAAAAAACACTGGTAAAGAATCAAGGCCATGGGGCCCACACCCTGTCCACGAGGGTGGGGGGCGCTCCCCCTCCCCTTGGGCGCCCCCCTGTCTTGTGGGCCTCCTGATGCTCCACCGACCTCAACTCCAACTCCATATATTCCGTTTCGTGGAGAAAAAAAATTAGAGAGGAACTTTCATCGCGTTTTACGACACGGAGCCGCCGCCAAGCCCTAATCTCTCTCGGGAGGGCTGATCTGGAGTCCGTTCGGGGCTCCGGAGAGGGGGATTCATCGCCGTCGTCATCATCAACCATCCTCCATCACCAATTTCATGATGCTCACCGCCATGCGTGAGTAATTCCATCGTAGGCTTGCTGGACGGTGATGGGTTGGATTAGATTTACCATGTAATCAAGTTAGTTTTATTAGGGTTTGATCCCTAGTATCCACTATGTTCTGAGATTGATGTTGCTATGACTTTGCTATGCTTAATGCTTGTCACTAGGGCCCGAGTGCCATGATTTCAGATCTGAACCTATTATGTTTTCATGAATATATGTGAGTTCTTGATCCTATCTTGCAAGTCTATAGTCACCTATTATGTGTTATGATCCGACAACCCCGAAGTGACAATAATCGGGATACTTCTCGGTGATGACCATAGTTTGAGGAGTTCATGTATTCACTATGTGTTAATGCTTTGGTCCGGTACTCTATTAAAAGGAGGCCTTAATATCCCGTAGTTTCCACTAGGACCCCGCTCCAAACGGGAGGGTAGGACAAAAGATGTCATGCAAAGTTCTTTTCCATAAGCACGTATGACTATATTCGGAATACATGCCTACATTACATTGATGAACTGGAGTTAGTTCTGTGTCACCCTATATTATAACTATTACATGAGGAATCACATCTGACATAATTATCCATCACTGATCCAATGCCTACGATCTTTTCACATATTGTTCTTCGCTTATTTACTTTTCCGTTGCTACTCTTACAATCACTACAATACTGCTATCTTTACCTTTGCCACTGTTACCATTACTATCATACTACTTTGCTACTAAATACTTTGCTGCAGATACTAAGTTATCCAGGTGTGGTTGAATTGACAACTCAACTGCTAATACTTGAGAATATTCTTTGGCTCCCCTTGTGTCGAATCAATAAATTTGGGTTGAATACTCCACCCTTGAAAGTTGTTGTGATCCCCTATACTTGTGGTTTATCACCCTCCTGCCTCATGGCCTCCTCGGCTGCTTCTTGACGTCCACTGCAAGTATCCTTTGTTCCAAAAAGATCGCTCCCGAAGGTTTCATTCCATTTGGACTCCGTTTGATATTCCTTTTCTTCCGAAACACTGAAATAGGCAAAAAAACAGCAATCCGGGTTGGGCCTCCGGTTAGTAGGTTAGTCCCAAAAATGATATAAAAGTGTAAAGTAAAGCCCATAAACATCCAAAACGGGTAATATAATAGCATGGAACAATCAAAAATTATAGATACATTGGAGCGTATCAAGCATCCCCAAGCTTAATTCCTGCTCGTCCTTGAGTAGGTAAATTATAAAAACAGAAATTTTTTATGTGGAATGCTACCTAGCATAATTCTCAATGTAATTTTCTTTATTGTGGCATGATTGTTCAGATCCAAATGATTCAAGATAAAAGTCCATAAAACATAAAAATAGTAATACTTCAAGCATACTAACAAGTAATCATGTCTTATCAAAATAGCATAGCCAAAGAAAGCTTGTCCCTACAAAATCATATAGTTAGGCCATGCTTCATTATCTTTACACAAAATACTCCCATCATGCACAACCCCGGTTTCAGCCAAGCAATTGGTTCATACTTTTTAACGCGCTTCAGCTTTTTCAACTCTTACGCAATACATGAGCGCAAGCCATGGACATAGCACTATATGTGGAATAGGTGGTGGTTGTGAAGAAAAAAAGGGAGAAGATAGTCTCACATCAACTAGGCGTATCAACGGGCTATGGAGATGCCCATTAATAGATATCAATGTGAGTGAGTAGGAATTGCCATGCAACAGATGCACTAGAGCTATAAATATATGAAAGCTCAACAAAAGAAACTAAGTGGGTGTGCATCCAACTTGCTTGCTCACGAAGACCTAGGGCATTTTGAGGAAGCCCATAATTGGAATATACAAGCCAAATTCTATAATGAAAAATTCCCACTAGTATATGAAAGTGACAGCATAGGAGACTCTCTATTAGGAAGATCATGGTGCTACTTTGAAGCACAAGTGTGGAAAAAGATAGTAACATTGTCCCTTCTCTCTTTTTCTCTCATTTTTTTCTTTTTTTTCTTTCACCTTTTTTTATTTGGTGGGCTTCTTTGGCCTGTTTTTTTCTTTATTTATTTATTTGGGCTTCTTTGGCCTCTTTTATTTTTTATAAAGTCTAAAGTCTCATCCACACTTGTGGGGGAATCATAGTCTTCATCATCCTTTCCTCACTTGGGACAATGCTCTAATCATGAAGATCATCACACTTTTATTGATTTACAACTCAATACTTAGAACACAATATGACTCTACGTGAATGCCTCCGGCGGTGTACCAGGATATGCAATGAATCAAGAGCGACATGTATGAAAAATTATGAAGGTGGTCTTGCCACAAATACGATGTCAACTACATGATCATGCAAAGAGCAATATGACAATGATGGGGCATGTCATAATAAACGGAACGGTGGAAAGTTGCATGGCAATATATCTCGGAATGGCTATGGAAATGCCATAATAGGTAGGTATGGTGGCTATTTTGAGGAAGGTAAATGGTGGGTGCATGATACCGGCGAAAGTTGCACGGTATAATAGAGGCTAGCAATGGTGGAAGGGTAAGAGTGCATATAATCTATGGACTCACATTAGTCATAAAGAACTCATATACTTATTGCAAAAGTCTACTTGCCCTCGAAGCAAAGTACTACTACGCATTCTCCTAGGGGAAGGGTTGGTAGGAGTTAACCATCGCGCGATCCCGACCTCCACACATAAGGAAGACAATTAAAAGAGCACCCCATGCAACAAATTTGTCACACAACTTTTACCATACGTGCATGCTCGGGACTTGCCAACCTTAACACAAGTATTTCTCAATTTCATAATTAACTGACTAGCATGACTCTAACATTACCACCTTTATATCTCAAAACAATTATCAAGCATCAAATTGATCATAGTGTTTAATTCACTTTCTATGATAGTTTTTATTATACCCAACTTGGATGCTCATCATTCTAGGACCAAATTTATAACCATAGCAAATACCATGCTATTCTAAAAGACTCTCAAAATGATATAAGTGAATCATGAGAGATCAACAATTTCTACAAAATAAAGCCACCGTCGTGCTCTAAAAAGATATAAGTGAAGCACTAGAGCAAATCTTGTCTAGCTCAAAAGATATAAGTGAAGCACATAGAGTATTATAATAAATTCCAAATCATGTGTGTCTCCCTCGAAACGTGTGTACAGAAAGGATGGTTGTGGTAAACTAAAAAGCTAGAACTCA
Organism: Triticum dicoccoides; assembly: GCF_002162155.2. NCBI lineage: Eukaryota > Viridiplantae > Streptophyta > Magnoliopsida > Poales > Poaceae > Triticum > Triticum dicoccoides. The sequence goes on along the minus strand of NC_041387.1, from coordinate 102,944,803 downwards.
TATCACACAAGACGCTCCAAGCAAAACACATATCATGTGGCGAATAAAAATATAGCTCCAAGTAAAGTTACCGATAGACGAAGACAAAAGAGGGGGTGCCTTCCGGGGCATCCCCAAGCTTAGGCTTTTGGTTTTCCTTAAATATCTTGGGGTTCCATGGGCATCCCCAATCTTAGGCTCCTGCCACTCCTTATTCCATAGTCCATCAGATCTTTACCCAAAACTTGAAAACTTCACAACACAAAACTCAACAGGAAATCTCATAAGCTCCGTTAGTGCAAGAAACAAAAACCACCACATAAGGTACTGTAATGAACTCATTCTTTATTTATATTGGTGTTAAACCTAATGTATTCCAACTTCTCTATGGTTCATACCCCCCGATACTAGCCATAGATGCATCAAAATAAGCAAACAACACATGAAAAACAGAATCTGTCAAAAACAGAATATTCTGTAGAAATCTGTAACTTTTGAATACTTATAGACCTCTAAAAATCCTACCAAAATAGAACGTCATAGGAAATTTGTCTATTGATCTACTGCAAAAAGAATCAACTCAAAATCACGTTTCTGTGATTTATTAGATTTTTTCTTGTGAGCAAAACTATTTCTGTTTTTCAGCAGAATCAAATTAACTATTACTGTAGGTTATCCTATAGGTTCTACTTGGCACAAACACTAATTAAAATATAAAACCACATCTAAACAGAGGCTAGATGAATTATTTATTACTAAACAGAAGCAAAAATCAAGAAACAAGAATAAAATTGGGTTGACTCCCAACAAGCGCTATCGTTTAACGCCCCTAGCTAGGCATAAAAGCGAGGATAGATCTAAGTATTGCCATCTTTGGTATTCGATTTATAAGTGGCACGCATGATAGATTCATAAGGTAATTTGACTTTGTTTATTGGAAAGTGTTCCATGCCTTGCCTTAATGGAAATTGGAATCTAATATTCCCTTCCTTCATATCAATAATTGCACCAATCATTCTAAGGAAAGGTCTACCAAGAATAATAGGACATGAAAGATTGTAATCTATATCAAGAACGATAAAATCTACGGGCACATAATTCCTATTTGCAACAATAAGAATAGCATTGATCCTTCCCATAGGTTTCTTAATGGTGGAATCCGCAAGGTGCATGTTTAAAGAGCAATCATCAAAGTCATGGAAACCTAGCACATCACATAAAGTTTTCGGAATCGTGGAAACACTAGCACCCAAATCACATAAAGCATAGCATTCATGTTCTTTAATTTTAAATTTTATAGTAGATTCCCACTCATCATAAAGTTTCCTAGGTATAGAAACATCCAATTCAAGTTTTTCCTCATAAGATTGCATCAAAGCATCAACAATATGTTTGGTAAAAGCTTTATTTTGACTATAAGCATGTGGAGAATTCAACACGGACTGCAACAAGGAAATACAATCTATTAAATAACAATTATCATAATTAAATTCCTTGAAATCCATAGTTGTGGGTCCATTGCTATGTAAAGTTTTAACCTCTCCAATCCCACTTTTACCAAATTTAGCATCAAGATCTAAAAACTCCGAATCATTGGGACACCTTTTAACTAAAATTGACTCATCTCCAGTCCCATCATTATCAAGATTCATATTTCAAAACAAAGATTTAATAGGGGACACATCAATAACTTTTAGATCGTCATCATTATTTTCATGGAAACTAGAAGAACACGCTCTTACAAAGCAATCTTTCTTAGCAAAACGCATCCTAGCGGTTCTTTCTTTGCACTCATCAATGGAAATTCTCATGGCTATGAGAGACTCATTGATATCATGCTTAGGTGGAAAAGATCTAGGTTTCAAAGAATCAACATCAAGCGAAAGTCTATCAACGTTCCTAGCCAATTCATCAACTTTAAGCAATTTTTATTCAAGCAAAGCATTAAAATTCTTTTGAGAGATCATATAACACTATTCTCAAATCAGGGGGCATCTTACTAAAATTTCCATAAGAGTTGTTGTAGGAATTACCATAAATATTAGAGGAATTACTGGGGAACGGCCTAGAATTAAAAGTTTCCTCAATACGCGTTGTTACCAAAATTATTCCCACCAACAAAATTCACATCCATAGGTTCATTATTATTGTCAATCGAAGTAGACAAATGCATATCATTAGGATCAATAGGAGGTCTCTGAGTAGCAAACAATTTCATAAGTTCATCCATCTTTCCACTCAAAACATTAATCTCTTCTATAGCATGCACTTTTTTACTAGTAGATCTTTCGGTGTGCCATTGAGAATAGTTGACCATAATATTATCTAGAAGTTTAGTAGCTTCTCCTAAAGTGATTTCCATAAAAGTGCCTCCCGCGGCCGAATCTAAAAGATTTCTAGAAGCAAAATTCAATCCGGCATAAAAAATTTGTATGATCATCCATAAATTTAAACCATGTGTAGGACAATTGTGAATCATTAATTTCATTCTTTCCCAAGATTGGGCAAGATGCTCATGATCAAGTTGTTTAAAATTCATAATATCGTTTCTAAGAGAGATGATCTTAGCGGGAGGAAAATAGTTAGAGATAAAAGCATCTTTGCACTTATTCCATGAATCAATACTATTTTTAGGCAAAAACAAAAATCAAGTTTTAGCATGATATCTAATTGAAAACGGAAATAACTTCAATTTAACAATAGCATTATCGGTATCTTTCTTCTTTTGCATATCACACAAATCAACAAAGTGGTTTAGATGAGTAGCATCATCTTCACTAGGAAGGCCGGAGAATTGATCTTTCATAACAAGATTCAACAAAGCAGCATTGATTTCACAAGATTCAGCATCATTAAAGGAGCAATCGGAGTGCTAAGGAAATCATTATTATTGGTATTGGAAAAATCACACAATTTGGTATTATCTTGCGCCATCGTGGCAAGCAATCCAACACACAAGCACACAAAAGGCAAGTGAAAGAGAAAGAGGAGAACAGAAAAGAGAGGGCAAATAAAACGGCAAGGGTGAAGTGGGGGAGAGGAAAACGAGAGGCAAATGGCAAATAATGTAATGCGAGGGAGATGAGATTGTGATGGGTACTTGGTATGTCTTGACTTGAGCGAAGACCTCCCCGACAACGGCGCCAGAAATCCTTCTTGCTACCTCTTGAGCATGCGTTGGTTTTTCCCTTGAAGAGGAAAGGGTGATGCAGCAAAGTAGCGTAAGTATTTCCCTCGGTTTTTGAGAACCAAAATATCAATATAGTAGGAGGCTCCTCAAAAGTCCCTCGTGCCTACACAAACAAACAAGAACCTCGCAACCAACGCGATAAAGGGGTTGTCAATCCCTTCACGGTAACTTGCAAAAGTGAGATCTGATAGAGATAATAAGATAAGATAAATATTTTTGGTATTTTTATGATATAGATTGGAAAGTAAAAGATGCAAATAAAAGTAGATTGGAAACTTATATGATAAAAGATAGACCCGAGGGCCATAGGTTTCACTAGTGGCTTCTCTCAAGATAGCATAAGTATTACGGTGGGTGAACAAATTACTGTCTAGCAATTGATAGAAAAGTGCATATTTATGAGAGTATCTAGGCATGATCATGTATATAGGCATCACGTCCGCAACAAGTAGATCGAAACGATTCTGCATCTACTACTATTACTCCACACATCGACCGACTCCTGCCTGCATCTAGAGTATTAAGTTCATAAGAACAGAGTAACGCATTAAGCAAGATGACATGATGTAGAGGGATAAACTCAAGGAATATGATATAAACCCCATCTTTTTATCCTCGATGGCAACAATATAATACGGGCCTTGCTGCCCCTGCTGTCACTAAGAAAGGACACCGCAAGATTGAACCCAAAGCTAAGCACTTCTCCCATTGCAAGAAACATCAATCTAGTAGGCCAAACCAAGCTGATAATTCGAAGAGACTTGCAAAGATAACCAATCATACATAAAAGAATTCAGAGAAGATTCAATTATTTCTCATAGATGAACTTGATCATAAACCCACAATTCATCGGATCTCGACAAACACACCGCAAAAAGAGTTACATTGAATAGATCTCCAAGAAGATCAAGGAGAACTTTGTATTGATATTCAAAGAGAGAGAAGAAGCCATCTAGCTAATAACTATGGACCCGAAGTTCTGTGGTAAACTACTCACAACTCATCGGAGAGGCCTTGGAGATAATGTAGAGGCCCTCCATGGTCGATTCCCCCTCCGGTGGAGCATCGGCGAAGGCTCCAAGATGGGATCTCGCGGATACAGAAGGTTCTGGCGGTGGAAATAGTTTTTGTGGTGCTCCTAGATGTTTTTGGGATACGTGGATATATAGGCAAAGGAGGTAGGTCAGGGGAGCCACGAGGGGGCCACGAGGGTGGGGGCGCGCCTGCCCCCTAGGGCACGCCCTCCTACCTCGTGGCCGCCTCGGCTGCTTCGTGACGTCCACTCCAAGTCTGCTGGATTGCGTTTGTTCCAAAAAGATCGCTCCCGAAGGTTTCATTTCGTTTGGACTCCGTTTGATATTCCTTTTCTTCGAAACACTGAAATAGGCAAAAAAAAAGCAATTCGGGTTGGGCCTCCGGTTAGTAGGTTAGTCCCAAAAATGATATAAAAGTGTAATGTAAAGCCCATAAACATCCAAAACGGGTAATATAATAGCATGGAACAATCAAAAATTATAGATACGTTGGAGACGTATCACACCCTAAAGAATTGAACATCACATTTGTAAAATTGAACCAAACAGCTAACTGAACACCACATTGCACGACATATAGAACATATACACTAGAGCAGAAGATTGCATGGTAAAATAGATAACACAATTCACTAGAATATGTTGAGGAAAGGCAGTAGCTAGCAAACTGAACATGAGTCCTTATAGTGAGCTAATAAGACAAGCTGCTGATTGTCAGAGATATTGATGACGATTGGCTCCTTGGACATGGAAGAGGGCGAGGCCTCGGCATCGTGGGTGCCCTCGTCGTAGTGGTGAGTTGCTTGAGCTGCTCCGGGCACCAACCTGCTGGCTCTCGAGATGAAGTAAGCACGTGCACGCTGAAAAAACACCTCGTAGTCTTTGTCGAAGGCACTGACGGTGGCCTCGAGAAAACACCACAAACTGTCGTTTAAAGCAGCCAACTGCACTGCGGCGTCGGCGCGTGAGGCATCGACGGTGGCCTCGACGGCGAGGTGCTCCTCCAAGATCTGGGGGTCAGCACGAATGGCAGCCATCGCGATCTCATCCACGCGTGCAGCCGCAATTTGCTTCTCCGCTGCCAAATGCTCCTTGAGATCCTAGCTATACTGTGTGCACCATGGCTTCAGGCAGCGCTTATTTGGTGGAGGGGTCGATTATTTGGGTGGAAGGTGTCGCGCTCGCACCGACGGTCGGGGCATGTGGGATGTGGAAGGAGGAGGTGGATGGGGTTCGGGTGTGGATTACCTGCCCGGATAGGCGAGGCCGAGCAGCGCGAAGGAGGGTTGCCGATGAGGAGGTGGCGCTGCAAGCAAGGAGTTTAGGTTTCAACTTGGAAAGGAAGGTGGAAACAGGGTAAATGTGGCTTCTGGTAAGGGGGAGGGGCGGGGAGGTAGATATTTCCACGGAAGCCAAAAATTTGGAATCGCTTCAGCGAAAAAACTGGCGCGCAAAGTGTCATCAGACACGGTCCCTTATTCAGAGCGGGTTGTGGACTGTAGCCGACGAACTTCTCGCATAAGCCATAGGCGTACTATACACCGACGGAGCTCCAAGATATTTTGTACTGCATCTCACATGGTTGGTGATAATAAACTATGTGGGATCTACTTGATTTTTCATCTTGATTTGAATTACATAATGGGGTCATAGCTGCAAAGGATGGTGTTTGAATTGCTAGAACTTCTATCTATAGTGAACATGCAACTATAGGTGTGTCGTCAAAAAATTGGAATTATTTAGGGTTCGTTTGGACATTTTTATGCGGTAACTTGGTTTTCTAGGCATTTCAGATGCACAATTCAAAATTAAACCACATGCACATGCTTTGGTGCACCAAAATGGGTTGTAAAATGATATAAGTGTCCATGGGTTGATGCTTACATCCCATTCAAGAAACGGGGATGAATTTCAAACACCACGGCACCGTGGCTCTCCGGCAAACGTTGAGGTGCTTGCTTTTGTAATTCTAGTAAATCCAAAAGCCGTCCGAAATTCATGAGACTTGGCATGCTATCATGGAGTGGCATCAACATGCCGTGGTAAATTTTTTGTCCCATTTGGGGCAGGTTTGGGTATAAGCTTCTCATAAACCAGACCTTCTCACAACAAGTGTGATGGTTTCGGTAGGGAACGTTTCACCTTTCTGTACGAAACGATATCTGTTGCATCTTCTTGATTTCAATTTTTTTTCCTAGTGTCAACATAGAACAACAGGATTGTTGTGTCAATTTTTGGGATTTTTCGGGGATCGCTTGGACATTTTTATACATTAACTGAGTTTTCCATGCATTCATGTACATAATTCAAATTTGAACTACATGCACATGCTCTAATGCATATAAATTAGTTGAAAATTCAAATATGTGTCCTTGGTTGCATGCTTAATTAGGTCCCATGTAAGAAATGAGAATGAATGTCAAACACCCTGCCACCATCACTCGGCCGCAAACATTGAGATATATACCTGGTTTTTAAATTTTAGTAAATCCAAAGCTCGTCTGAAATTCATGAAACTTGGCATGCTGTCATGGAGCGGCATCAACATGCCGTGGTAATTTTTTTGTCCCATTTGGGGCAGGTTTGGGGATATGCTTCTCACAAACTAGAGCTTCTCACAACAAGCCCGATGGTTTCAGTAGGGAACGTTTCACCTTTCTGGACGAAACGATATGCATTGCCTCTTCTAGATTACAATTTTTTTCCTAGTCAACATAGAACAACAGGGGTGTTGTGTCAATTTTTTGGATTTTTGGGGGTTCGCTTGGACATTTTTATACATTAACTGAGTTTTCTATGCATTCGTTTGCATAATTCAAATGTGAACTACAGACACATGCTCTAATGCATATAAATTGGTTGAAAATTCAAATATGTGTCCTTGGTTGCGTGCTTAGGTCCCATGCAAGAAATGAGAATGAGTGTCAAACACCCTGCCACCGTCACTCAGCCGCAAACATTGAGATACCTGGTTTTTAAATTCTAGTAAATGCAAAACTCGTCTGAAATTCATGAAACTTGGCATGCTATCATGGAGCGGCATCAACATGCCGTGGTAAAAAATTAGTCCCATTTGGGGCAGGTTTGGGGATATGTTTCTCACAACAAGCCTGATGGTTTCGGTAGGGAACGTCCCACCTTTGGGGACAAAACGATATCCATTGCCTCTTATTGCTTCCAAAAAATTTCTTGTGTCAACATAAAACAACAGGAGTGTTGTGTCAATTTTTGGGATTTTTTAGGTACGTTTGGACAGTTTTATGCATTAATTGAGTTTTACAATGCATTTATGTGCATAATTAAAATTTGAACTACATGCACATGCTCTAATGCATATAAATTGGTTGAAAATTCAAATCTATGTCCTTGGTTGCATGCTTAGGTTCCATGCAAGAAATGGGAATGAATGTCAAACACCCTACCACCGTCACTCGGTCGCAAACATTGAGATACCTGGTTTTTAAATTATAGTAAATTCAAAATTTGTCTAAAATTCATGAAACTTGGCATGCTATCATGGAGCAACATCAACATGCCGTGGTAAATTTTTGGTCCCACTTGGGGCAGGTTTGGGTATATGCTTGTCACAAACCACAGTTTCTCACAACAAGCATGATGGTTTCGGTAGGGAACGTCTCACCTTTGGGGACGAAACGATATCCATTGCCTCATATTGCTTTCAAAAAATTTCTTGTGTCAACATAGTACAACAGGAGTGTTATGTCAATTTTTGGAATTTTCAAGGTTCGTTTGGACATTTTTATGCATTAATTGAGTTTTCAATGCATTTATGTGCATAATTCAAATTTTAACCATTCACGTGACGCCACGTGTCTTGATTTTAATGGCTATAGGTTTTAATGGCTCTTGATCGCAAACGTTTTAGAAAGAACACCCGCACGCAAAAATGAGAGCAGGATTTGTGCATCTCTTCAACGCAAACGGTTATTTTGGATGCCCCATATGCAACCACTTACAAACAATTTGGTAAGATTTACATGTGTCATATTAGGTATGTTGCCATTTGTCAAACTGGAAAGATTGACATTTCTTGATCTAGTAACATTGCCAGTTGTCAACCTTGTAACACTGCGATTTGTCAAAATATGAAGCTAAAAATCACTAGCAGTATCTAATTTTTGCAACTAAAATTCAGTAATTAAGCATAGATGGAGGCGAGGAGGCGTGTTCAGCTGGGCATGCAGTGGGTGGCGCAATACTATTCAATTTGACAATAGGTGGCGCAGTTCCCGATACAGCTTTGATGCAGACGAGGGAGAGGGTAGCGGTTCCCGAAATGTTGAACGGCCAATGATTCATCCTCCTTCAATTAGCATCATGAATGCATGAGGGGAGTAATGGAAGGAGGACCAGTAAAAGAGGCAGCACGATGTGAATGCAATGCAGTTCATACTCATATAAAGGCGCCCCTCCATTCCAATGCATCTACCACATCGTACGCACCTAAGCATTTGCCTAAGCACCTACACAAAGCGCAAAAGTGCTCACTCCAGACCCATGGCGGGGATGCGTGCGAGCGGACAGCGGCTGTGCCAGATGGTCCACGACGCCGGCCTGCGGCATGGCACCAAGGATTGTCTCCAGACAGTGTTGGCGACCGGCTGGTGTATGGCCGCCGTCGACGCCAGCTACGAATCTCAGTTGGACCAGATGATCGTTGCCACCACCAACAAATTCACCATTGTCAAGAAGCTCATGGACGACATCGCCGTACTCCTCCAGCCCGCGCGCCCGGGCTCCTCATTGCCTACCACCCTAATTGGCCTCCATGGTCGGAACCTCTTTCGAGCACTGGTGGCCCTGCAACTGCCCGCCGATGCCACGAAGCATGTCCACCTAGAGGTCGCGCTCACCGCGAGACGCCTCGCCCTGCAAGAATTCGTCGACCTACACATCCAAGTGTACGAGAAAATCGTGTACATATGTATCTACAAGGCCAGTGAGGACGCTACGACGTCGGCCTTTTTCAACCGTCTGGAAGCCTTGGATGCCTTTGCTGAGAAGCACCTTGACCTCGCCAAAAAAGCCGCCGCTCCTTAGCCACCGGTCAGTGGCCCGGTACACTGAGTTGAGGAGGAGGAGGTCGTACATTGATGGATGCATCTTTCTTCTTGCCTCCTTAATTCTTATTGTGCTATTGCATTCTCGTTCCAGACAATATAGACATGTGTGATCCCTTTGCTTAATTATATGCATCATTGTAACTAGTATTCAAGCCATCAATTTATAAGTTGTGATGCCGGTGTTTGGGGCCGGCGCACGACACAATAAGCACACCCACGACGACACATACAGTGAGGACATCCAGCGGTTCCAATGGCGATTTGTCAAAATATGTAGCTAAAAATCACTAGCACTATCTAATTTTTGCAACTAAATTCAGTAATTAAGCATAGATTTCATTCATAGATTACGCAGTCGTACTTAATTTATACAAACAGTTCACCGTTAGGCGCCTCGGCATGCTCTGCTCGCGTCCGTCGGCGCGCTCGGGTTGCGGACAGCTTTTTCTTGCATGTTCAACTGCTATATGCATATATATGGTTGCTCGCCGTTGAGGCGGCCGCGGAGTGCTCTGCTTGCGTCCCTCTGCACGCGCTCTGCCAGCGGTTGGGCCTGCTCACGATCACGTCGGGGACCCATATGCATGCGGTTGTGCCGCGCGCGTTGCCATGCGATGGAGTTACGTGCGGCATGATGGAGTTACGCTGCGAATTAGAACTGCCATCAGGACGTGTCGTGCGGCCTCCCCTTTAATTCCCATGACCATTATAACCTTAGTCTCTTCAACCTTTCGATCGTGCCCCACAACACAACAACCACACCCACGACGACACATAGAGAGGGGATGTTTAGCGGCGCTCCAATGGAGTTCAGCGAGCATAAAGTGGAGACCCACGCGAGGGAGACAGATCTCTCGGTGGTGTACACCATCGACCTGGCTGTGGTGGACGACTACATCAACACCGTTGAGCAGTTGCTTGCTGGAGACAAGTACAAGGTGGTCGGCATCGACCTCCAGTACACCGCGATCGTCCGGCATAGATCAAAAGGTTGCCGTCCCCCAGTTGTCCGTGCGCCATCATGTCCTCATCTACCACTACCGCATGGCCAGAGAGCCTTGCGACCATTTTAACAGGTTTGTCAACAGCACCGACTATAAGTTCGCCACGGTGGAAACCACGAGCGATGTAAAAGCGCTCAGTGTTACAAGATTGGCCTGCCATAACCTCGTCGAAATCTGTGACCACTATAGGGTCTGGGGTAGCACGAAGAAGGACTCCCTGGTCGAACTCGCATCGGCCATCATCGACCTCTACTATGAAAAGATGAAGCAGGATGCCCAGAGAACAAATCCCGTATCTTGGCACAGGGCCTCGATGCGGTGACTGGATGAATCTCACCTCACGTTCGCAGGCAAGAGCGTGTACACATGCTACAAAATGCACAGGCGGATCGTTGATATGAGGAAGTGCCTCGTTACCCAAATCGACGAGCCTGGATCAAGCCACAAACAGAGCAAGTGTCACAAGAAATAGATGATGATCAGATGATCGTTTATGCTAGTTAATCATGCATGTAATATATAGTTTACTTTATTGGTGTGTGGAAGTGTCATGTGTGTAGTAGCCACCTATGAAATTATGCATGTAATAGTTACTTTGGTGTGTGCAAATGCCATGGTTGTAGTAGCCGCTTATGTAATTGGATGTTTAATTTGGTTATGCAACCATGTCCTTATAAGTGTATGTGTGTGTGTCTCTCACTCTACACACACATAGATATATATGTTGTTGTTTTGTATGCAATCCCATCGCACAACACACACGTCTTATTAGCAGCAATCGTCTGTGTTATTATCGATCTTCGCACATATTTTTGATTACAAACCTGTTTGCCGCGTATCACACACATCTTGTTATATTGAACGTTTATGCTCTCTTGTCTCAACACAAACATTTCATCCGCGTGAACCGCATGCCATATATCGCACACACTTTGATTTGGCTGACCGTTTTGTTTGTGTTGCCTAATCACAAACAGTTCATCCTAGTGAGCTGTATGTTGTTTATCGCACACACCTTCATCTGGTTGCCCGTTTCTTTTGTTGCTCTTCATCACAAACGGTTAATTGCACTGAACCGTATGCCCTACATCACACACGAAACTAAAAATCTGAACCGTGTTTGATGCATCCGTCATCGCAAACATTTTGCACCTTTTTGACGGGTTTTTTACACCACCGTTTGCGATTAATGCATCGCACACAGTTTCGTCAAAGGGTCTCTGATCGTAGTGTCGCGTTAGCAACATCCTGTAGTAGTGATGGCCCACCAATGATCATCAAGTCATTCATGACCAGGAAGTACTAACGTACCGCACACACGTTACTGATGATACGTTTTGGACAGTTAGTGCTAAGTGGCCCTCTGGTAGTGTTAGAGCAGAAGTATGAAGTTTGAAGATCACATCACACTTTATTTATCATTTGACATTGTAATCTATATAACTACATGTTGCACTGCTAAAACACCAATTGACCTTAATCTTCCTTCTGAATTATTAAATGGTGATTTCTATTTTCTAAAGTACCAAACCAAGGTAACTTGTGTACTGAATGTAAAGAATATTGGTAAAAGCTGCTCCGTTTTTTTATATCCCATCATATTGCCCCTTCAAAAAAAGCACACTTGGTGTCCGTTTGCTATTTTTTGTATGAATAAGTGCATTAATAGGAAATTAACCAGTTCTATTCAATTGTGAACTACATTGGCCATAAAAACAACTAAAAGCGTGGCATCAAACTGAAGATTATTTTACATGATTTAGAAAATATTGCCAAATAAACATGAATTTCATTCATATATAGATTTCATTTATTAATAGTTCATTTACATAGATCAATTGCACAACGATCATCCACAGTTAAGTCACACCGATATATTCGCAAACAGTTCATATCGAGATGAACAACGCAAAATAATCCTAAACTTCACTAACTGGAATACTTAAACTAACTAACTAGCCCGGTCATAGGAGATAAGAGACTTACATATACGCCGCACCACCGTCATCGTGGTATTGGCCTCAAGAAGGCGGGAGTAAGAGGAGTTGGACATGCCCACATAGGACACCCGCTGCTACGATGACACTTTGACCTCGGAAGGAGCCTCCACGTCTGCCCAGGCTTTCGCTCGGAGCCTCATGCGTAGAGCACTCTAGCGTTCCTGCCTGAGCCACCGTTGCCTCTCCACCTCGGCCTTCTCGGACTCCTGGCAATGGTAATTCGTAGGCGACACTCCTCCCGACTAGCCTCCACGTTAGCGATGGCGCCTTCGAGGTGGGCGATGGAGTGCGCTAATGCTAGCTGCAGCTCATAGTCCTCATCAGTGCGAATGTACGCAGCGTATTGCTCATTCGTGATGGGTCGAGCTATGGCTATGTGAATCTTCTGCTCAAACCGAGTGGCACCATCGGGGTTATCAACGACAGCGTGGGCTGCGGGCATGGGCGGCGGTGGTCGCCCTATTGGCCATGTAAGACACATCCCACACTGATTCGGCCAACAAAGGCGTCGCATGCCCGTAGGGCTTGCCTTCCGCGCTCAATGAACGTGCAACATGCCGGTTGCGGCACCTTTGTATTTGCAACATTCCTTCTTGCGGGCCAGTAGGTTATGCCCTCGCAGAGCCATTGGTGTATTTGTGGCGGCAATGAGTTAGTGGGATGAGAGTGACTTGCCGTCGCTAGCTACTAGGGATTTTATAGCAAGGGATTAGTTTTTTACTGTAGTCCAACCCATCTCGCCACGCTTGGGAGGCAAGCCTCAGCGAGTGCGCGGGAATGGAGGCGCTGATGCATAATTGGCCCCTCCGAGAGCTGACGTGTGGCAATTGGTGACAAGTGTGTGAACGGTATCGCACGTTGTGTGCGTACTATCACACATAGTTTGTTCAGTCCAATCGTGTTCGAAGTGATAAATCATTGTACACATTTTATTTAATATAACAGTGTGCAGGACATCGCAAACACGTCACTTAAACTAGATGTGCCCATAGCACACTATTGATTTATGCAAATCGTGAGCACATTATCACACACTGTTCACCTTAGTATAACATGTGTGATGAATCAACAACATTGGGTCATTGGTGGTGGGAGGGGCTACTGAATAATATTTATCTGCACTAGTGGATTAGTATCATACACGTGATACTAGTCTATGATATCATATGTCAACGCACAGTATCATACATTGACATCATACTACCAGCATCACACTGTTCACCTTAGCATAGCATGTGTGATGAATCAACAATCGGCCATTGGTGGTGGGAGGGACCGCTTAATAATATTTATCTACACTAGTGGACTAGTATTATACACCTAATACTAGTCTATGATATCACATCTCAAGGCACAGTATCATACATTGACATCATACTACCAGTATCATGCACATGATAGTATTGTATGATATTACTTCCCCAGCACACAATATCATACTACTATTTCATTCATTCATCTGTAGAATACTGATATAAAATTATGGCTATCATCTACCCCCTCTTCCCCATAATATAATAATATGTAAAAAACGTTCTTATATTATGGGATGGAGTGAGTACTTATTATCAAATTTTTCATGTTTGACGAGTTACAATATTGTATTAAAATATGATACTAGAATCTTCTCTTATATTCTTAATTGCAGTGCTAATATTTTACATAGTCGGCAGCACGTACTCTCATGATACTTGCAAATGTCTGAGCACAAAAAAATCTCCGCTTGCAACTCTTTAGACAGTCATTTGATTTCGAATCAGGCTGCAGCTGGCCCAGAATGCCCAGTATGGGAATTGGCACTGTCAGTGAGTTCTTCTAAAGTTTCAAATCACGATATCTTTAAATCGCAAAATTGGTTAAAACTAGATATTCATTACACCACTTACACATGGAACTAATTAAATAGTTTTATGTTCATATATCTGTAAACAAAGATGTTCACACATATAAAACTAAATGTTCATGTGCTTTTATACAATGTTATTCATATGAAAAATAAGTATTCATTTGCTGTGAAAAATCCACCTATATAATACCAAACGATCTTGTTTGAGAAACCATTCTTTTGTTTTTAGTAAATATTCATTAATTTATGAGGTAAGTTGTATTTACTAGTAATATAAAAGGGTGGCCAGAAAGTACAAATGAAAATACTGAAAAGGAAAACGAAGAAGGGTAATATAAGAAAACCAAAACAGGAAAACAAAACTTGCTTCAACCGGTCAAAGCTGGCTGTGACCAGCCCTACATAAAATCATTGAAAATCCACATATTGGGCCGGCCCGTGCGCAAGTGATAGGTATGACTAAACTTCTAGGATTAAGAATTCCCTGTTTACCGCTCGATGCGTCGAACTGTCCACGCAACGCACAAAGATGGCGATTGAAGCACTCACGTGGGCCGGCCCGTTAATTAACTGGGACACTTCCCTGTTTTGGGAACCTTCTAGAGTTTTCCAGCCGGGTTTTTGGGAAACTTGTAGAAGGTTTCTTGAACCGTTATTCTTTTCTTTTGTCGATTTTTCAGTTTCTTTTTTTCTTTTTTTCTTTTCCTTTTCTATTTCTTTTTGTCTTTTCCTTTACATTTCAAGTCCATTTTTTTTTAAAAAAAATCAAGTTTCAAATTTTGTTCCGCAACTGAAAAAAATTGTTCGCACTTTTAAAATATTTCCAATTTCTTTAAAATTGTCGTGCTTTCAAAAATTGTTCATAAATTTAAATAATGTTCGCATTTTCAAAAAATTGATTGGGCAATTCAAAAATTGCTCTCATTTTTCAAAAAACCTTTATAATGTTTTTTCAATTTTTTTGAAACTTTTCAAATGATGATGCAAAAAATGTTCACGTTTCAAATTTGTTTGGAAATTTTAAAATTCTTCTCCATTTCTAACTTTGGTCTAGAAATAAAAAATATGTTCATGATTTTAAAATTTTCCTGTTTCTGTTTTCTTTCTTTTCTTCTTTCTTCCTTTTCACGTATTTATTTTCCTTTTTCTGCTTCTTTTTCTATATTATTCTTTTTCTTTCATTTTTTTTAATTTATAAAAGTTTGAATTCAGAATTTCTAAAATTTCGTTTATTCAATTTTATGGACACATTTAGAAAAAATACATTCCATATATGTTCACGATTTTTTAAAAAAGTTCATGTTTTCAAAAAATGCCCCATTTTCTGAAATTTGTTCACAAATTCAAAATATGTTCAGGAGTTTTCCAAAAATATTTGTGGTTTGAAATATTTTTGAATCGCAAAAAATGTTCCTGTTTTTCAAATTTTGTTCACTGGTTAAAAATTGTTTGACAATTTCAAAAGAAATTCAGGTTTCAAAATTGTTCAAGGGGTTTCCAAATTTTCAAGAAATGATCACTTTCTTCAAAATTTGTTCTCTTTAATAAAAAACAAATTTGAATTTTTTTTCACACTGTTAAATAAATGTTCGCATGTTCAAAAAGTGTTCACAATTGGAAAATATGTTCGGGATTCGAAAAATATAGGTTCTACATTTTTGTTCGGGGTTCCAGAAGTGTTTAAAAGTTCAGAAAAGTTCCTGGTTTCTCAAATTTTGTTCGCAAATTTAAAGAAAGTTCATGATATTCATAAAAAGCTTGCCTCTCCCTAA
The DNA here is from genome assembly GCF_002162155.2 of Triticum dicoccoides. Taxonomy (NCBI): domain Eukaryota; kingdom Viridiplantae; phylum Streptophyta; class Magnoliopsida; order Poales; family Poaceae; genus Triticum; species Triticum dicoccoides. Next base: position 102,928,894 of record NC_041387.1, on the reverse strand, counting down.
TTTTCTTCACAGTTTCATAAATTGTTCGCATTGCAAAAATTGTTCGCTTTTCAGATTTTTGTTCAGAGTTTCACTAAATGTTCCATTTTTTTCAAAAATGTTCCTGTTTTGGAAAAACATTAATGTTTTCAAATTTTGTTCAAAAATTTCCCTCTTTTCTAAAATTTGTTCAAGATTGAAAATTGTTTGTCTCTTCCACAAAATGTTTGCTTTTCTAATATTTCCAACTTTGTAGATTTGTTCAAAAGTTTGAAATATTTTTTATTCAATAAATATCCGCTTTCCTAAATAATAACGCGTTCGAAATTCTCAAAAGAAGAAATAGATCTGTCTCCTTTCACAGTTATTGTAAGCGGCACTGCAACATTTAAACAGCAAAATTATGTATTGTAGTGGTTATGTACCACTTCTTGACCACAGGAGGTGCTGAGTTCGAAACCTTATGAGTCCATCTTTTTTAGGAATTTTATGCGAGTCTCGCTACTTAAAAGATTGCACTGCGAAATTGTCACAGAAGGTGTTCAGCTCCAGCGGCTTGGTTCCTGAATAGATGAGTCAGCGTCACGAGTTCGAACCCAGCGCGAATTGTTTTCTCTAAAAAAATCGCCTTCTAGGGTTGGCTACCTGGGCCGGCCCGTTGGTTCGACGCCTCTGCGAAGCGACGCTAGTTTGCCGCATAACGCGACACATAAGAGGTCCCCTGGGATTAGGCCAAGGTTAGGTTTAGGAGCTATATCTCGCTTACTACGAGATGAAGCCCTACCTGGGCGTACATATGTCTATATTATAACGAGAAAAAGGAATGAGCACGGATTTATGCCCAACTAACCAATCAACGTTGGTGCAATGTTGGACGGCGGCCAGAAAACGAATCACTAAGCGAACTCGGAAAGGCTTTCACACGTTCGTGATGCTGGTTTGTTGGACCCTCTGAAAGCAAAGAAACGCTAGGATGTTCGGCTCGAGCCCGATCAAGAACGAGTGGGATATGGCTAATATGATCTTCGACGATATAAGGACTTGGGCTAAAGAAGGAGCATTTGGAGACCAATTAGTATTAAAGTAGTCGCGTAGAGTGTTGGAGTGATGTGGAGGCTGAGTTAGGGTCGATTTGTGATACCTAACTAGCGTATATGTAATCTCTTGTACATATGCTTCTACCTTCTATAAAGCTAAGTTACGCCTTTAGCGTACTCATGAAAAAAAAGAAATAAAGCAGCTTCGCCAGTTGCATAAAAAAGAAATAAAGCTAAGTTACGCCTTTAGCGAGCATGAGACTTGGCCGGCCCAGCGCGGGAAGCCAAAATATTTTTTTTCTGTTTTCTTTTCATGTTTTTGTTTTTGTTTTTTGCTTCCTTTTTTATTTTTGTTTACACTTCCAAATATGTTGCATACCTAAATATATTACAAAAAGCACTTTATATTAAACATTTGAAAATGCTAATAAAGCATTTAGAAAATGTTAAACGTGTATAGAAAAGATGTTTCTTGTGCATACGGAAAATGTATACAAAAATTATACAGTGTTTACTAAAAGGCTGATCCTGTATTTAAAAAATGTTAATCAAGCATTATAAAAATGTTAAATGTGTATAAGTAAATGTTTCTTATGTATAAAAAAATGTTTAAAAAATAGACAATGTATATGAAAAAAAATATTTTTCATCTTTATAAACATGTATTAAATGCATTTATTGATGTATACAAAAATTTTATAACAAACATTAAATAAAAGTAGACATAAAATATAATTTTTAAAATGCAATTCTGTATTTTTTTAAAACATGTATATAAATATGTTCCTGATGTATACGAAAAATATATATTGTGTGAGAAAAAATATTTATTGACCCTAAAACATGTTCAATGAGCATTCAAAATTATTGACCATTTATTCAAAAAAAGTGCTCAAAACATGTATTTAAGAAAAATATATATCATGTGCTTGAAATTTTTCAGCATATATCTAAAAGATGTTTCATATCTACACCAAAAATATACATAATGTACTGAAAAAATTACACATGTGTTACAAATAATGAAAAAGGTAAAATAAAAATAAAAATAAAAACCTGAGAAAACCAACGCGTAGGAGGGTAGACAATGAAAAGCCAAGTAAGAAACAAAGAAACAGCTAGTCTCACATTACGCCCTCTGTGGGCTGTTTCAAGCTCGGCTCGCGAAAAAACCACGTCAAAAATTGCTGGTATGGGTTTCTCAAAAAAAAAATGCTGGTATGGAGAATCCATCTCATGCCACACATCCCTACAATTGCTTGGCCTAACAAATAGACAATCAGAATGGTACTCCCTCCGTCCAGAAATACTTGTCATCAAAATGAATAAAATGAGATGTATCTAGGTGTATTTTAGTTCTAGATATATCTCTTTTTGTCGATTTTGATGACAAGTATTTTCGGACGGGGGGAGTAGTTACTAAAGGCAACGCAAAATTTTGTTATAAGAATGCAACCGCGCTATTTATTAATCAGCTATTTTACTATACCACTGAGACTATTCAATTATACTTCCTCCGTCCCAAAATTCTTGTCTTAAATTTTTTTAGATATGGATATATCAAAATTCTTGTCTTAAATTTGTCTAAATACATATATATATCAATACATCCGTATTTAGACAAATTTAAGACAAGAATTTTGGGACGGAGGGAGTATGATTATTTTTGGAAAATGTCTATGTCCGACACGACGAGCATGGAGTCTTGGGCGAGCGTTCCTGCCGGTGGACAGTGCGAACTAGTTACTAGCGTCGCCGCCCCACAGAAAGTCCGTGCGGAGGAGCGCTGAGGCAGAGGACAGGGGAGAAGAAGTGCAGTCCGTGTCAGACCATGTCAACTATGGTGGACGGTGGTTGTGGCGTCGCGTCCGACAAAACAAGCACGGAGTCGTGCACGAGCGATATGAGGCGGCGCGGCGAACTAGTTGCTAGCCTCGTCACTTTAGAGAAAGTCTGCATGGAGACAGTGGACAGAGGAGGAGAAATGCAGTGCTCGTGCCATGGCAGCGTTAGTGCAGTAGGACGATGATAATCCACAAGTATAGGGGATCGCAATAATTTTTGAGGGTAGAGTATTCAACCCAAATTTATAGATTCGAAACAAGGGGAACCAAAGAATATTTGCAAGTATTAGCAGCTGAGTTGTCAATTCAACTACACCTGGAGATTAATTATCTTCAGCAAAGTGATCAGTAGCAAAGTAGTATGATAGTTTTGATAGTAGTAACAACAACAATAGTAACAGTAACAGTGACGACAGTACTTTTGTAGCAAGTGCAATAGTAACAATAGCAATAGTAATTTAGCAAGATCAATATATAGGAAAATCGTAGCCATTGGATCGGCGATTCGTTGGATGATAATCATCATGAGATAGTTATAACCTAGGGCGATACAGCATTAGCTCCAGTTCATAAATATAATGTAGGTATGTATTTTGTAAATAGTCATACGTGCTTATGGAAAAAACTTGCATGACATCTTTTGTCCTACCCTCCCGTGGCAGCGGGGTCTTATTGGAAACTAAGGGATATTAAGACCTATTTTTAATAGAGAACCAAAACAAAGCATTAACACATGGTGAATACATTAACTCGTCAAATTACGGTCATCACCGGGAGTGGTCCTGACTATTATCACTCCGGGGTTGCCGGATCATAACACGTAGTATGTGACTATAACTTGCAAGATCGGATTTAGAACATACGTATAATGGTGATAACATAAACGGTTTAGATCTAAAATCATGGCACCTGGGCCCAAAGTGACAAGCATTAAGCATGTCAAAGTCATAGCAACATCAATCTCAGAAGATAATGGATACTAGGGATCAAGCTCTAAGAAAACTAACTCGATTACATGATGAATCTCATCCAACTCCTTGCCGACCAACGAGCCTACGAAGGAATTACTCACTCCCGGTGGGGAGCATCATGTAATTGGCGATGCAGAAGGGTTGATGATGACGAAGATCGAAGACCCCCCTCTACGGAGTCCCAAACGGACTCCATATCCGGCCTCCCGATGAAGAACAGGAGACGACGACAGCTCCGTCTCGTGAAACGCGATAATTCTTTCTCCTTTATTTTTTTTCTAAAAAATAGGATTTTATAGCATCGGTTTTAGGGTCTGCGGGGCCACCAGGTGGGGACAACCCACCTAGGCGTGCCTGGAGGGGGTAGCGTGCCCTGGTGGGTTGTGCCCACCCAGGTGCCCCCCTCCGGTGGTTCTTGACTCTAGAAATTATCTTTTATTGTATAAAAAATCCTTGCAGACGTTCGTTCCATTCCGAGAACTTTTATTTCTGCATAAAAACAACGCCATGGCAGTTCTGCTGAAAACAGCGTCAATCAAGGTAGTCAGAGTCGGGATTCGGAGTCGGATCGATTTTCCTTAGACAGAATCGAGTCGTAGTATCGAGTCGTGGAATCGAGGATTCTACTAGATTTTCTCAAATAAGATATTTTGTATCCACGCTAGAAATTTATATGGGTTCTATAGAGTTCTAACACTAAATATAGAGAAAAAACGTATATGTCAATGCCAGTTGTATTCCACTTCTTTTCATGACTATCCTACAATCTAGCTTGCATGTATGGAACACATATGAGAGGGAAATATAAAGAACCTTTAAATCTTCTGTGCATGAAATTTACTTCTCCGATTGATCTTGACGCATCCTCCTTCTTACGCTAATTCCATCTATCGGCAAGCCTGATCCTCAGTTTGATCTAGGGTTTCTAATAGTCAAATAAAAGATGTCGAAGACTGAGCATTTGGGCTTGGGAGGGGAATAAAGGGCCATGAGCATGTGAAAAAGGTATGAATGATGGCATAGTATTCTGCTACAACTAAACAAATGGCTTAGATAATTTAGTAGAATTGGGCATAGTCCATAGCATAGTCGGGATTCCGCAGTTTTGTACTGGATTCTATGATTTGGATCGCGACTCAACATGGACTCTACCTAATCCGGATTCATAGTGGGACTTGGATCGACATGCTTCCCTAGGGTCGTGAAGTCGTAGGATTCTAGCAGTCGAGTCGAGATTCTGACTACCTTGGCGTCAATCCGGGTTAGTTTCATTCAAATCATACAAATTAAAGTCCAAAACAAGAGGAAAAGCGTTGGGAGAAGTAGATACAATGAAGACGTATCAACTCCCCAAGCTGAAACCTTTGCTTGTCCTCAAGCAATTCAGTTGATAAACTGAAAGTGAAAAAGCAAAGCTTTTACGAACTCTCTTGCTCTTGTTTCCATAAATAAGCTTAAACAACACCCAATTTTTTAGGAAAGATTATAACTAACCATGTCGACAATAAATATTAAAAAATATATTAACTCGTATCAATGACATAATCAACTAGCGAGCAATAATAAGACATCTCAAACAGCAACACATAGTCAAAACAACCATGATACAATATGATAATGGTGGTATCTCTCTAGCCCTTTCTGAGACCGAAAAACATAAATACAGAGCACCTCCAAAGTTCAAGCAGCGACTAAGCATTGTAATTCATGGTAGAAAAGATCCAGTCATGATGCACCCAACATTAGCTACACACAATGCATAAGCATGACAGAAGTGCTCACAGGTTCTGGGACTTATTTGAGAAGGTGGTGACACAACATATAAGTAATAGATAGTCCCTTCGCAGAGGGAAGCAGTGATTTGCAGAGGTGCCAGAGCTCAAAATTTTAAAATAGAGGTAAATGAAATTTTGAGACATGCACCCTTCTTGTTTACTTCGTGACCATCAGTTATCAATATCTTCCATGATAAACACATTAGCAGCGGTTCCCAAGCGATAAAGTAAAGGTTATTGCTTCATAGGAGTTTTTTTGATTATTTTTAAGTTCTTTTTTTTGACTATTTACTGTACAGCAACAGCCCCATGGTCTTTATTCCAAAAAAATCCGCCCAAGCCTGTTTAAATCCGCTCCCACCGGGAGTTGAACCCAGGACCTGGGGTGCTACTAAGGTCATTGCGACCACTAGTCTTTATAAGTTCCTTTTGCAATTGGGACTGGGAATCCCTATTACCGCCCCTTTCTCGTGCAATGGTGAGTGAATAAACACTCATCTTGAGAATAACCCGCTTAGCATGGAAGATACCGACTATCTCCTGTCGCTCTATGAACAATACATGCACACAAAAAGGATATTTAATTGAAGTTTTTAGAGGTGGCACATGCAAATTTACTTAGGACGGCAGGGTAATGCCGCATATTGGTAGGTATGGTGGACTCATCTGGAATAACTTGGGTTTCAGGTTTTTGATGCACAAGCAGAATTCCCACTTAGTACAGGCAAAGGCAAGCAAATAGGTTGAGAAGCGGCCAGCAAAGAGCAACAATGGTCATGAACATGCATTATGCATAAGTAACATTGAATACTAGCATGAGTAGGATATGAACACCATGAACATAAATATCATAGAGGCTATGTTGGTTTTGATTCAACTACATGCATGAACATGTGCCAAGTCAAGCCACACGAACATTCAGAGGAGGATACCATATCATCATACTACATCACAATCATTTTAACGCAATGTTGACATCTAAGATAAATCATTATCCACTCCTAGCTACTTATGCATGGCATAAGAAACTATAATCTCTAATTGTCATTGCAAACATGTTTGATCATAATAGGCTGAATCATGGATACTAGGTTAAACATATTTACAAAAACAGAACAAGTCGAGTTCATAGTCGTTTCTCTCTGCCACGACCAGTTCATCGAGTATCGTCATTATTGCCTTTCACTTGCACAACCAAACGATTTGAAAATAATAATAGTGCAAGAGTGTCGTGGACTAAGCTGGAATCTGCAAACATTTTATTCAAAAGGAGAAGACAAGGTAATATGGACTCTTTGTCAGATCAACAATAATGCATATGAGAGCCACTCAACATTTTCATCATGGTCTTCTCCTCGGTATGACTCAATAAAAAGAAAAGAAATTCAGAGAAACACACTGAAATATTTTTGAAGTTTTTATTTTTTTGTAAACAAGCAAATAAAAAGGAAAAAACGAGGAAAACTATTTACACGGGAAAGCTCCCAACAAGTAAAAGAAGAACAAAGAAATCTTTTTGGGTTTTATTTTTAGTGCTACAACAATTTAAACTAGGAAGAAAAATAAAAAAGAAGCAAGAAATAGGTTTTTGGATTTTCTCAAAGTTTTCAAACACACAAGAAGAAAACGAGAAAATAAATTTAAATTGTATAATACAATGAAAAAGTGTGAACACCGACAACTGTAATGAAATGTGTAAACATGAATGTAATGTCAGTGGAAATACGTACTCCCCCAAGCTTAGACTTTTGGCCTAACTTGGTAATCAGTCGGTAGCCCGCGTAATGGTCGGAGTGGTAGCTCATAGAGGCTCTCGGTGCGGATGCCTCATCTTGCCGTGCAGCCACAACCGCTGCGTTATAGGCTCGGGCCTCGCTCTCAAGAACAAAATAGCTTCCCCTATTGTGAACATTAAATAGAGCAGGTGTAGGCAAGTATGTGTCCACCATGGAGTCCTTATTAAACATCAATTTATAAGTGAAATTATGGGGCTCACCTCTAAGGATCTTATGACGTTTCATAGCATCAAAGTCTAGGTACTGCGTGGGTAAAATAGAATCATAGGGCAAAGGTGAAACACCCAGCTCTCTTGCTAAGCGTTTGGCATAATTCCACCATAAAAATATCCACTGCCAGCGTTGTGTTGCAATCTACGTGCGATAATCGCTCCAAGATCATAACTTTTGTCACCGGTGAGAGCGGTGCGTATGAGGCTCAAGTCTGGAGCACAAAGTGTACTACAATCTTGTTTGCCTACAATATATTTTCCATTAAATAATATGAAATAATGGATTGCGGGAAAATGAATGCTCTTTATTCTACCTTGCATCACTCCCCTAGTCTCACCGTAGCAAAGACTAGTCAAGAATATCTCAAACTCGGACCTTGGCGGTTCATCGAGCGAACCCCAGAATGAGATTTTGCAGTGGTGAGCAAATCTCTCTAAAGATATAGTAAATGGATTTTCATACAATTTAAATGACACCCTTGACTCACGGGGATGGAATTTAAATCCTTTGACAAATGATTCAGTGAGAGTGAGGTGTTGGTTGCACTTATCTAAAATGTAGGGACCGAGATCGGCATTGTGAACATATTGCTCAAATTCCTCCTTAATGCCCACACTCACCATATAATAATTGCATGGCCATAAGCATGTTTTGGTGGCGGCATCTCGTATGGAACTTTCACTCAGTTCAACATAAAACCGACGAGCGGAGCTGCTACTAGAAAATGCCTCCAAGGATCACCTCCTCGAAGAGCTCCTTCCAAAGAGGTTCGCCATATTCGCGTACAAATTTCTGAAAATTTTGGGCCACAAATTTTTATCAACAAGACTTTATAAGAATGATAGCAACTACTCATAGGGATATATAGAGGCCATAGCAAGCATTCAAACTACTTAGAACTCTAAGAATTCAACATGCAAGCTTATTTACAACAGCACCAAGAGTAGCTAATTATTTAAAATATAAAACAATAAAGCAAAAACTAATTGGACCAATGGAGGAGTCACATACCAAGCAACAATCCCCCGAAACAGTTTCGAAAATGGAGCTTCGAGCAAAAAGATCGAAATCCACAGTTTTGGGAGCAAGAAAACGAGAGTGAGAGCAATGGTAATTTCTTCTGGAGGTAGGTGATGATGTGGGATGAAGAGATAAGTGAGGGGGCCCACATGGGGCCCACAACCTACCAGGGGGCGCCTGAGGGTCCTGGTGAAGGAAATATGCCCTAGAGGCAATAATAAAGTTATTATTTATTTCCTTATTTCATGATAAATGTTTATTATTCATGCTAGAATTGTATTAACCGGAAACTTAGTACATGTGTGAATACATAGACAAAACAAAGTGTCCCTAGTATGCCTCTACTTGACTAGCTCGTTAATCAAACATGGTTATGTTTCCTAACCATAGACATGTGTTGTCATTTGATGAACGGGATCACATCATTAGGAGAATGATGTGATGGACAAGACCCATATGTTAGCTTAGCATCATGATCGTTACAGTTTCATTGCTACTGCTTTCTTCATGACTTATACATGTTCCTCAGACTATTAGATTATGCCACTCCCGAATACCGGAGGTACACTTTGTGTGCTACCAAACGTCACAACGTAAAAGGGTGATTATAAAGGTGCTCTACATGTGTCTTCGAAGGTGTTTGTTGGGTTGGCATAGATCGAGATTAGGATTTGTCACTTCGTGTTTCGGAGAGGTATCTCTGGGCCCTCTCAGTAATACTCATCACTATAAACCTTGCAAGCATTGTGACTAAAGAGTTAGTTGCGGGATGAAGTATTACGGAACGAGTAAAGAGACTTGCCGGTAACGAGAATTAACTAGGTATGATGATACCGACGATCGAATCTCGGGCAAGTAACATACCGATGACAAAGGGAATAACGTATGTTGTTATGCGGTTTGACCGATAAAGATCTTCGTAGAATATGTAGGAACCAATATGATCATCCAGGTTCCGCTATTGGTTATTGACCGGAGATGTGTTTCGATCATGTCTATATAGTTCTTGAACCCGTAGGGTCCGCACGCTTAACGTTCGATGACGATCGGTATTATGAGTTTATGTGTTTTGATGTACCGAAGGTTGTTTGGAGTCCCGGATGAGATCACAGACATGACGAGGAGTCTCGAAATGGTCGAGACATAAATATTGATATATTGGAAGGTTATATTCAGACACCGGAAAGCTTCCGGGGGTCACCGGATAAATACCGAAGTACCGGGGAGTTACCGGAACACCCCGGGGGGTCAATGGGCCTTCATGGGCCTTAGTGGAAATAGAGGGCAACAAGTGAGCTGTGGGGCGCCCCCCTAGGCCCAAACCGAATTGGTTTAGGGCTTGGGGGGTCGGGCCCCTCTTTCCTTCTCCCCTCCTCCTCTTTCCTTCCCCTCCTAGTTGGACTAGGAAAGGGGGAACCTACTCCTAGTAGGAGTAGGATTCCCCCATTGGGGCGCACCCTATGAGGCCGCCGCCCCCCTCCCATTTCTTCTTTATATACGGGGGAGGGGCACTCCTATGACACACAAGTTGATTGTTTAGCCGTGTGCGGTGCCCCCTCCATAGATTTCCACCTCGGTTATATCGTCGTAGTGCTTAGGCAAATCCCTACGCCGATAACTCCATCATCACCGTCACCACGCCGTCGTGTTGATAAAACTCTCCCTCGAACTCAGTTGGATCTAGAGTTCGTGGGACGTCACCGAGCTGAACGTGTGCAGATCGCGGAGGTGCCGTACCTTCGGTACTAGGATCGGTCGGATCGTGAAGACGCACGACTACATCAACCGCGTTGTCATAACACTTCAGCTTTCGGTCTACGAGGGTACATGGACACACTCTCCCCTTTCGTTGCTATGCATCTCCTAGATAGATCTTGTGTGATCGTAGAATTTTTTTGAAATTACCGCGTTCCCCAATAGTGGCATCCGAGCCAGGTCTATACGTAGATGTTATATGCACGAGTAGAACACAAAGAGTTGTGGGCGATAATAGTCATACCGTTTACCAACATGTCATACTTTGATTCGGCAGTATTGTTGGATGAAGCGGCTCAGACCGACATTACGCATATGCTTACGCGAGACTGGTTCTACCGACGTGCTTCGCACACAGGTGGTTGGTGAGTGTCTGTTTCTCCAACTTTAGTTGAATCCAGTGTGGCTACGCCCGGTCCTTGTTGAAGGTTAAAACAACACACTTGGCGAAAAATCATTGTGGTTTTGATGCGTAGATAAGAATGGTTCTTGCTAGAAGCCCGTAGCAGTCACGTAAAACTTGCAACAACAAAGTACAGGATGTCTAACTTATTTTTGCAGGGCTTGTTGTGATGTGATATGGTCAAGGCATGATGTGATATAAATTGTTGTATGAAATGATCATGTTTTGTAACAAAGTTATCGGCAACTGGCAGGAGCCATATGGTTGTCGCTTTATTGTATGCAATGCAATCGCCATGTAATTGTTTTACCTTATCACTAAGCGGTAGTGATAGTCGTAGTAACAATAGTTGGCGAGACAAGAACGATGCTACGATGGAGATCAAGGTGTCCCGCTGGTGACGATGGAGATCATGACAATGCTTCGGTGATGGTGATCATGAGCACAAGATGATGATGTCCATATCATGTCACATATTTTGATTGCATGTCACATATCTTATTTTTCTTAGAACATCGGTAGCATTATAAGATGATCCCTTAATAAATTTCAAGGTACAAGTGTTCTCCCTTAGTATGCACCATTGCTACAGTTCATCGTGCCGAGACATCACGTGATGATCGGGTGTGATAAGCTCTACGTTCACATACAATGGGTGCAAGCCAGTTTTGCACACGCAGTATACTCGGGTTAAATTTGACGAGCCTAGCATATGCAGATATGGCATCGGAACACTGAGATCGAAAGGTCGAGCGTGAATCGTATAGTAGATATGATCAACATAGAGGTGTTCACCATTGAAAACTACTCCATCTCATGTGATGATCGGACATGGTTTAGTTGATTTGGATCGCCTGATCATTTAGATGACTAGAGGGATGTCTATCTAAGTGGGAGTTCTTAAGTAATATGATTAATTGAACTTTAATTTATCATGAACTTAGTCCTGATAGTATTTTGCAAATTATGTTGTAGATCAATAGCTCACGTTATAGTTTCCCTATATTTTTATATGTTCCTAGAGAAAACTAAGTTGAAAGATGATAGTAGCAATAATGCGGACTGGGTCCATGATCTGAGGTGTATCCTCATTGCTTCATAGAAGAATTATGTCCTTGATGCACTGCTAGGTGACAGACCTATTGCAGGAGCAGATGCAGACGTTATGAACGTTTGGCTAGCTCAACATGATGACTACTTGATAGTTTAGTGCACCATGCTTTACGTCGTAGAACCGGGACTTCAAAAACATTTTTGAAACGTCACGGAGCATATGAGATGTTCCAAGAGCTGAATTTGGTATTTCAGACTCATGCCCGTGTCAAGAGGTATGAGACCTCTGACAAGTACTTCACCTAAAAGATGGAGGAGAATTGCTCAACTAGTGAGCATGTGCTCAGAGTGTCTGGGTACTACAATCACTTGAATCAAGTGGGATTTAATCTTCTAGATAAGATAGTGATTGCCAGAGTTCTCTATTCACCATCACCAAGTTACTGGAACTTCGTGATGAACTATAGTATGCAATGGATGACGAAAACGATTCCCGAGCTCTTCGTGATGCTAAAATCGACGAAGGTAGAAATCAAGAAGTATCAAGTGTTGATTGACAAGACCACTAGTTTCAAGAAAAGGGCAAAGGGAGAGAAAGGGAACTTCAAATAGAATGGCAAGCCAGTTGTCACTCCCGTGAAGAAGCCCAAAGCTAGACCTAATCCTGAAACTACTGCAAAGGAAATGGTCACTGGAAGCAGAACTACCCCAAATATTTGGTGGAAAAGAGGGATGGCAAAGTGAACAAACATATATTTGATATACAGGTTATTGATGTGCACCTCGCTAGTGTTCATAGTAGCCCCTGGGTATCCGATACTTGTTCGGTTGCTAAGATTAGTAACTCGAAACAGGAGTTACAGAATAAACAAAGACTAGTTAAGGGTGAAGTGACGATGTGTGTTGGAAGTAGTTCCACGATTGATATGATCATCATCGCACACCCCCTATACTTTCAGTATTAGTGTTGAACCTAAATAAATATTGTTTGGTGTTTGCGTTGAGCATGAATATGATTATATCATGTTTAATGCAATACGATTATTCATTTAAGACTGAGGATAATTGTTATTCTGTTTACATGAATAAAACCTTCTATGGTCATACACCCAATGTTGATGGTTTATTGAATCTTGATCATAATGATACACATAATATTGATGCCAAAAGATGCAAAGTTGATAATGATAGTGCAACTTATTTGTGGCATTGTCATTTGGGTCATATCTGTGTAAAGCGCATGAAGAAACTCCATAAAGATGAACTTTTGGAATCACTTGATTATGAATCATTTGATACTTGCGAACCGTGCCTTATGGGCAAGATGACTAAAACTCCGTTCTCCGGAACAATGGTACGAGCTACTGACTTATTGGAAATAATACATACAGATGTATGCGGTCCAATGAGTATTGAGGCTCGTGGCAGGTATCGTTATTTTCTTACCTTCACAGATGATTTAAGAAGATATGGTTATATCTACTTAATGAAGCATAAGTCTGAAACATTTGAAAAGTTCAAAGAATTTCAGAGTGAAATAGAAAATCATCGTAACAAGAAAATAAAGTTTCTACGATCTAATCGTGGAGGAGAATATTTGAGTTACGACTTTGGCCTTCAATTAAAACAAAGTGGAATAGTTTCACAGCTCACGCCTCCTGGAACACCACATCGTAATGGTGTGTCCGAACGTCGTAACCGCACTTTATTGGATATGGTGCGATCTATGATGTCTTTTACCGATTTACCACTATCGCTTTGGGTTTATGCATTAGAGACAGCTGCATTCACTTTAAACAGGGCACCATCAAAATCCGTTGAGACGACGCCTTATGAACTGCGGTTTGGCAAGAAACCAAAGTTGTCGTTTCTTAAAGTTTTGGGCGACGATGCTTATGTGAAAAAGTTTCAGCATGATAAGCTCGAACCCAAATCGAAGAAATGTGTCTTCATAGGATACCCAAAGGAAACTGTTGGGTACACCTTCTATCACAGATCCGAAGGAAAGATATTTGCTAGAAATGGATACTTTCTAGAGAAGGAGTTTCTCTCGAAAGAAGTGAGTGGGAGGAAAGTAGAACTTGATGAGGTAATTGTACCTTCTCCCGAATTGGAAACTAACTCATCACAGAAATCAGTTCCAGTGATACCTACACCAATTAGTGAGGAAGTTAATGATGATGATCATGAAACTTCAGATCAAGTTACTACCGAACCTCGTAGGTGAAGCTGCTTACATATTGAGCATCAAGATCTATAGAGATAGATCAAGACGCTTGATAAGGTTTTTCAATGAGTACATACCTTGACAAGTTTTTGAAGTAGTTCAAAATGGAACAGTCAAAGAAAGAGTTCTTGCCTGTGTTGCAAGGTGTGAAGTTGAGTAAGACTCAAAACCTGACCACAACAGAAGATAGAGAGAGAATGAAAGTCACTCCCTATGCCTTAGCCATAGGTTCTATAAAGTATGCCAGGCTGTGTACCAGACATATTGTATACCCTGCCCTGAGTTTGGCAAGGGAGTACAATTTTGTTCTAGGAGTAGATCACTGGACAACGGTCAAAATTAGCCTTAGAGTACTAAGGAAATATTTCTCGTTTATGGAGGTGATAAAGAGTTCGTCGTAAAGAGTTACGTCGATATAAACTTTTACACCAATCTAGATGACTCTAAGTCTCAATCTGGATACATATTGAAAGTGGGAGCAATTAGTAGAGTATCTCTATGCAGAGCATTGTAGACATAAAATATTTTAAAATACATACGGCTCTGATTGTGACAGACCAGTTGACTAAACTTCTCTCACGAGCAAAACATGATCACACCTTAGTACTCTTTGGGTGCTAATCACATAGCGATATGAACTAGATTATTGACTCTAGTAAACCCTTTGGGTGTTGGTTACACGGCGATGTGAACTATGGGTGTTAATAACATACAGATGTGAACTATTGGTGTTAAATCACATGGCGATGTGAACTAGATTATTGACTCTAGTGCAAGTGGGAGACTGAAGGAAATATGCCCTAGAGGCAATAATAAAGTTATTATTTATTTCCTTATTTCATGATAAATGTTTATTATTCATGCTAGAATTATATTAACCAGAAACTTAGTACATGTGTGAATACATAGTCAAAACAAAGTGTCCCTAGTATGCCTCTACTTGACTAGCTCGTTAATCAAAGATGGTTATGTTTCCTAACCATAGAGATGTGTTGTCATTTGATGAACGTGATCACATCATTAGGAGATTGATGTGCTAGACAAGACCCATCCGGTAGCTTAGCACCATGATCGTTACAGTTTCATTGTTACTGCTTTCTTCATGACTTATACATGTTCCTCAGACTATGAGATTATGCAACTCCCGAATACCGGAGGAACACTTTGTTGAAGGAAATATGCCATAGAGGCAATGTCGGTGTCAAAACCGGCGGATCTCGGGTAGGAGGTCCCGAACTGTGCGTCTAGGCGGATGGTAACAGGAGACAAGGGACACGATGTTTTACCCAGGTTCGGCCCTCTTGATGGAGGTAAAACCCTACGTTCTGCTTGATTAATATTGATGATGTGTGTTACAAGAGTGGATCTACCACGAGATCAAGGAGGCTAAACCCTAGAAGCTAGCCTATGGTATGATTGTTGTTCGTCCTATGGACTAAAGCCATCCGGTTTATATAGACACCGGAGAGGGCTAGGGTTACACAGAGTCGGTTACAATGGTAGGAAATCCACATATCCGTATCGCCAAGCTTGCCTTCCACTCCAAGGAAAGTCCCATCCGGACACGGGACGAAGTCTTCAATCTTGTATCTTCATAGTCTTGGAGTCCGGCCGATGATGATAGTTCGGCTATCCGGACACCCCCTAGTCCGGAACTCCCTCAGTAGCCCCTGAACCAGGCTTCAATGACGACGAGTCCGGCACGCATGTTGTCTTCGGCATTGCAAGGCGGGTTCTTCCTCCGAATAATTTATAGAAGATTGTGAACATCAGGATAGTGTCCGGCTCTGCAAAAATAAATTCCACGTACCACCATAGAGAGAATAATATTACACAAGTTCAATCTGTTGACGTATTTTGTGGCATGACGTCACACCATTACCAAGCCTTTACTCGAATTGTTTTTATTGTATCACCTCAGCGCATTCAGCGAGGCGGTTTCCTTGGCACGTCTTGTCAAAGCTGAGATCGTGTTCCCCTTATTCTGGGATTCCCATCAATACGGACGTGGGTAACCCAACCGCGCCATTGATTGTGACGCTTGGGGGATAAGCGAGTTTTACCAGGCCGGTGGGGACACATGTTTTTGTCCGCCCATATAAGGGGATAAATATCCAACCCTTTTACCTGCGCCTTATTCCTCCTTGGCTTATCCATCTCCACGAACTCGAGCTCCAGCGCCCAAGTCCGCATTTCTCACCTCAACCTTCTCCAACTATGTCCGGAGCGGGAGGCAAGTGGATGGCCTCCTCCGTCACGGAGGGGCAGATCCAGAAGCTGCGCGACGCCGGATATTTGTCCAGCGACATCGCGCACCGGCTCCCTGACGAGGGAGAGCTCATCCCCACCCCCAGGCCCCATGAGAGGGTAGTATTTCTTCCCCATTTCCTCCGCGGACTGGGCTTCCCACTTCATCCCTTTGTCCGGGGGCTCATGTTCTACTACGGCCTAGATTTCCATGATCTGGCCCTGAATTTCATCCTCAACATCTCAGCGTTTATCGTCGTGTGCGAGGCCTTCCTCTGCATCCAGCCCCACTTCGGCTTGTGGCTCAAGACCTTCAGTGTCAAGCCGAAGGTTGTGAAGGGCAGCCAAGTGGAGTGCGGAGACGCCATGGTGGGCAGGATGTCCCACGTTACGTGGCTGGAGGGCACTTTCGTGGAAACCATTAAGGGGTGGCAATCGGGGTGGTTCTACATCACCGAGCCGCGTGACCCTGATTGGGCAGCGGCCCCCGAATTCAGATCCGGCATCCCTACACGGCTCACCTCCTGGAAAGAGAGTGGCCGGATTTGGGGGGATTCGGAGGAGCTGACCGGACTCCAAGCCTGTATCCAGAAGCTGGTGGACAAGAAGCTCAAGCTTGTCAACGTAGTCCAGGTCATGCTCATCCGCCGGATTCTCCCGTGCCAACGACGGGGCTTCAACATGTGGGAGTTCGATCCGGCGCAGCACCAGACTCTGAGCGGGCTCTTCGACACTACGTACGAAGATGTCTGGAAGGTGCTATTCAAGGGCACCGAGGCTCCCGCATCCGCTACCGAAGATCGCGGATTCCGTTCGCAGCGTCCAGCTGACGAGGTAAGTGATTTTGCCACTTGTTTTCCATAGTTTGACTCTATGCGGGATCTAAACTCCCTTTACCTTTGACAGGACTAGCTGGCGAAGGCCGAACGGACTATCTGTCCGGCCCCATTGCCAGAGGACCCAGCGGACGCCCGCCTAACGGGGCTGCTGGCTCCGGCACCCCACGTGGTGCCGGAGAAGAAGGCCAAGAAGAAGGCCACGGGGACTTGGAAGAGTTCCCGTTTTCAGGTGCTATCGGATGATGAATCCGAGGCCGACTCCTCCCACCAAGGCGAGGAGGAGAAGAAAAAAGCCTCTCCCCCAGCGGGGGGAGGGAAGAAAAGGAAGGCCTCCCCAACAAGGGAGGCCGAAGGGTCCAAGAAGGGAAAAACTCTTCCCCCGGACTGCTCCGCCAACGCCAGCGACAACGACAAGGACTGGCCTCCAAGGGCCAAGCCCCTGGCGAGATCGTAAGTATCCGGACTCCCGAATAACTTCAAGGTTTTTCCTTTTCGCCACATAATGTCTTTTTAATGCCGCGTACAACCCTGCAGTCCGCCCAAGGATGATCTTCCCGCTTCGTCGAGCGGGTCCTTAGGTGCGTCGGATATGGATTCTCTTTCGACTGCCTCCACCCCCCGTGCCACGAACGATGCCGAGGTGGGATCCCAGGAAGGGACCCACCAGGAGGAGGAGGCCCTGGAGGTGTCACAGGACAACCTCCCGGACTTTGCACCGGACTCGGCCCCGGAACCCACAGTGGCTCCGGAGTCCGGCGGGCCACCCCTTCACAAGAAGGGCAAGACCGTGACGCCGGCTGCCTCCGTCCAACTGGAGGTGCCGGATAATTTACTGGAGGCGCTCAACGGCGCCTCCATCGAAGAGGAACACCGCACTGTTATGAGTGCGGTGATTCAGAAGGTGCAGCTCGCCAAGAGCGGGCTGACCGAAGCCTGCAGTAGCCTTCTAACAGGCTTTGAGGTAAGAATTTCGATATGTATAAAATGGTACCGCATAGACAGTAGCCCCTGATGCTCGGTTCGGTGTTCGGAAAGAAAAGCCGGACTGAGGATCTAAAAAGATATACGCAGGAGTCATAAAAAATATGTCAATATGGGATTGCAGGCTGCGATGCTGACCTCTGCCGCACTGACTGCGGAGGTCAATACTTTGAAGGAAAACCTCAAGCGGTCCTAGAACGAGCTCGGCCGTGCCAAGAAGCAGCTCGAGGACAAGGAAGGTGAGTAACACCTTATTAAAATTGTACCTTACAGAAAAGGATTTTGGTTGCAAAAAGAATGACAAGGATAACATGGGTATTGCAGGGGCCACTAACGAGGTGGCGGCCCTGAAAGAGGCGGTGGCCGCGGCCGAACGCAATGCGGCCGCGGAGCGCACCGAGCGAGAGAAGCAGGAGGCGCGGGTGGCGGAGGTACAGCAAGAGCTCCAGGATCTCATGAAGAAACATGAGAGCCTGGAGCGTGACTCGAAGACTCAAGAGTCTGAGCTTGCAACGGCTCTGGACAGTGCCAAAGCCGCTAAGGCCGAAGCCTACAAGGCCCTCCAGGAGATTGAGGCGGTGAAGAAAATAGCAGCGGGTAAGGCATTTTTCATGCAAAGTAAGCATGTGAGTGTTAATTACCTGTTGCTTACCTGAATTCGAAGCTCTCCAGGAGCGTTCGCAGATCTTCCTCGCAGCGTGTCCGATGCTGCCGCATTCTACCGGGCCGAGGAGGGGAGCTCGACAGAGAAGGTCTTCTGGTCTCAGTATGCTGAGGCCGGACATCCGGTGCCCCTTAGCGACCAGCTGAAGCAGCTGGTCGAGCTCCACAAGGCGGCCGAACAGGCCATGAAGGGCCTCATAGTTCGGCTATGGCCTAAGGAGGCCATGCCTGGGAGCTACTTCGGCCTGGTGCGGCGGCCGGTGGATGCGTGCCCATGGGTTGAAGTCATCAAGCACTCCGCCTGTATTGAGGGTGCCCGTCAAGCCCTTGCCCGCGCAAAGGTGCACTGGGGCAAGATGGATGCCCAGAAGCTTGTGACGGACCCGCCACCATTGGGCAAGGAGCATCGCACGCCCAAGATGTATTATAAGAGTGTGATGAAGGGCGCCCGCACTATTGCGGGGGACTGCTCCAAAGATGTAATTTTTGAGTAGACTCACATTTTGTTATCCTGTGCGCTGAAAACTTAGTTCATATGCGCTAAGAAACACTTGTTAATTTAAAATATTACCTTCTGTGCGGCTGTTTATCAAATCTGAGAGATGGCAAGTCGTCGGCTTCAGCCCCCATGCCACGAGTGCTGGGGTGTTCAGGATAAACTTGAGCACTCTTGTTCCCATTTTTGGGTCCATCTAGGGAGGCGCTCAACACAGCGAACAAGGCAACCAGACTTATAATGCTTGAACACTCTCACTTAGCCATAGAATTCTATAATTTTAAATTTCGGCGAAGCCCCTAGTCTTCGGAAGGCCGAATTTGGGGCGCTATCCACGCCTGGGCCGGACAAGATCCGGCTCCTCGCTCTAAGCGGCATAAGTCTTTAAGGACTCGCAAAAACCTCTCCAATAGAGACCGGCTCTCGCCTTATCATGACGGTTAGTTTTAGCTTTCTCCGCTGAGGCGTTAACCCAGCTCAACTGGGGCGCAATCGCAGTGGTTCTCCCAATGCTACCTTAGCCGATATAACGGAACGTAAGGTACCAAAACATGGGAGCCGGGCAAACCCAACTATTGACTCAAGACATGATTCGGAGCCGATGCATATAATGCTATAAGTTCGGGGTGCCGCACTTGTGAAAGTGTTCGGACTTATCACACCATGATGCGGGAAACATAAGCCCCTGGTGTGTTTTAACCGTACCAAAGTGTACGGATGCGACATGTCGTAAATGAACATATGTATGAAAAAGAAATGCAATTATAAGCAAAAAGGTGCTACATTGTTTTATTCAATAAGTGCTGCTATGAATGCAGAACGATACAAATAGTGCGATAAGCAAGGGATGGGACTGTTAAACATGTCCCCCTCCAGGGGTAGGCTGCGGAGTGGTGTATAAAAATGCTCGTAATGCAGACCACCTGTATATTCGTTGTAGCCTTTATCCTTCCCTGGCTGTTGCATCGTGAGTTCGGCAGGTCTGCTACCGGACAGGGCTTCTGATGAACGGAGTCATGTGGGTAAAAAATAAAAGGAAAAAAGGAAAAAAAGAACGACACACTTGAGAGCCCCTAGTGTGGTTGAGCCGCGGTCTGGGCTTATCGTGGTCGTGCCCCTCTCCCCATGCCCATGGTATCTTCAGAGCGTAATGGTGTACGCGAAGGACCTGTTTTGACGTTTTGTAGGGGCTGGGGTTGGGGCCGCATTGCTACGCCTGCTCGAACGTGCCAGGTGGTCTTGTTGTAGGTTACTCCGGGCGCGCTTAGCTATGTCCGGCCGCTTAACGGCCGGACTCGAGAATTGCCTTAAGAGGCTGCATTGTGCTTCTACCGCGAGAGCTGCTGTATGTTCCTCCGTTCGGAGAGAACGTTCAGTGTTTCCGTTGACCGTGATGACTCCTCAAGGGCCTGGCATCTTGAGCTTGAGGTATGCGTAGTGCAGCACCGCGTTGAACTTTGCAAACGCGGTACGTCCGAGCAAGGCATGATAGCCGCTGCGGAACGGGACTATGTCGAAGATTAACTCCTCGCTTCGAAAGTTATCCGGGGATCCGAAGACCACTTCGAGTGTAACTGAGCCTGTACAATTGGCTTCTACACCTGGTATGACGCCTTTAAAGGTCGTCTTCGTAGGTTTAATCCTTGAGGGGTCTATGCCCATTTTGTGCACTGTATCCTGATAAAGCAAGTTCAGGCTGCTGCCGCCGTCCATCAGGACTCTGGTAAGGTGAAATCCATCGACGATTGGGTCTAAGACCAATGCGGCGAATCCGCCGTGGCGGATGCTAGTGGGGTGGTCCCTTCGATCAAAAGTGATCGGGCAGGAGGACCATGGATTGAACTTTGGGGCGACTGGCTCCATCGCGTATACATCCCTGAGTGCACGCTTCCGCTCCCTTTTGGGTATGTGCGTTGCGTATATCATGTTCACCGTCCGCACCTGTGGGGGGAAACCCTTCTGTCCTCTATTGTTCGGCGGTCGGGTCTCTTCCTCGTCATCACTATGTAGCCCCTTGTCATTGTTTTCGGCAATTAACTTGCCTGCCTGCTTGAATACCCAACAGTCCATGTTGGTGTGGTTGGCTGGTTTTTCGGGGGTGCCGTGTATCTGGCACGAGCGGTCAAGTATTCGGTCCAAATTGGACGGACCCGGAGTAGTTCTTTTGAATGGCTTTTTCCGCTGACCGGGTTTAGAGCCTCTGAATCCGGCATTGACTGCCGTATCCTCACTATTGTTGCCGTTGATGCGGCGCTTGTTTTTGTTACGACGCGACCTGCCATTTCGGTCCTTGAAATCCGGACTGCCAGAATTTTTGCTGAGGTTGTTGCTGCGTGCCAGCCAGCTATCCTCACCCGCGCAGAAGCGGGTCATGAGTGAAGTGAGGGCTGCCATGGATTTCGGCTTTTCCTGTCCCAGGTGCCGGGCAAGCCACTCGTCGCGGATGTTATGCTTGAAAGCCGCGAGGGCCTCCGCATCCGGACAGTCGACGATTTGGTTTTTCTTGGTTAAGAACCGTGTCCAGAATTGTCTGGCCGATTCGTCTGGCTGCTGAATTATGTGGCTTAGGTCATCAACGTCTGGTGGTCGCACATACGTGCCTTGGAAGTTATCGAGGAATGCGGCTTCCAGGTCTTCCCAACTCCCAATTAACTCTGCTGGCAAGCTGTTAAGCCAATGCCGGGCTGGTCCTTTAAGCTTGAGGGGGAGATATTTGATGGCGTAAAGATCGTCACCGCGGGCCATGTGGATGTGAAGAAGATAGTCTTCGATCCAAACCGCGGGGTCTGTTGTGCCATCGTAAGATTCGATATTCACGGGTTTAAACCCTTCGGGGATTTGATGATCCATCACTTCATCTGTGAAGCATAGTGGGTGTGCGGCGCCTCTGTACTGGGCAATATCATGACGGAGCTCAAAAGAACTTTGTCTATTTTGTTTGACCCGGCCGGACTTACTGTGTCCGGCGCGACGGCTGTCGTCACGTACCGTAGGGCGCCCACGCGATCCGTAGATCGATCTTGAATGTCTTGCCTTATCCTCCAATAAATCTCGCAAGTCCGGAGCGTTCCCCTGTGGCCTTGTGCTTTTCGAGCGATGCCGGGGTATGGGTCTAGTGAAGGGCCTAGAGGCCTCTCTGTCGCGACCACGGGGTGGTCGGTCAGCCATATTGTCTCCTGGTGATGCGGGTTCATACGCTTCCTCCTCTAATCGGGGGAGCAGCTTGCGTTTAGGGTAGCTTTTGGAGGGGCGTTCGAGCTCATGCTCTTCGGCCGCGAGGACTTCAGTCCATCTATCGGCTAGCAGATCTTGATCAGCTCTAAGCTGTTGCTGCTTTTTCTTGAGGCTGTTCGCCGTGGCCATAAGCCTGCGTTTAAAATGCTCTTGTTCGACGGGATCCTCAGGCACGACGAATTCATCGTCGTCGAGTCTTGCCTCGTCTCCGGAGGGAGGCATATAATCCTCTACCTCTTCTTCTGCCGCTCTCTCATGAGGGCTGGCGTCTCCGTCCTCCTGCGCTGCATCTTGCTGGAGTGGGTTGTCTTCGGCACTGTCCGGTGTATTATTATCTCCGGTGCCGGAGTCTTCATTCTTGCTGTGGCGGGATTTAGAGCGGCGCGGCTGACGCCGGCGCTTGGGCTGCTTCTTGGAGGGGTCGTCCTCCGCTGTTTCTTCGCCATTCCCATCCTTTGGGATATCCACCATGTATATGTCATATGATGAGGTGGCTTTCCAGTGCCCAGTAGGCGCTGGTTCTTAGTCGTCTCCGGCATCTTCGTCCATACCGTCAATGTCTTCGGAGTCGTAGTCTAGCATGTCGGTTAGATCGTCGACAGCGGCTACCAAGTGGGTGGTGGGTGGGCTTTGAATTTCTTCGTCGTCCGCATCCCAACCGTCCTGACCGCAGTCCGGCCAGGGCTCTCCTGATAACGAGAGATACTTTAGCGAACTCAAGATGTCACTAAAAGGTGAGAGTTGAAAGATGTCCGCCGCGGTGAACTCCATGATCGGCGCCCAATCGAATTCGATCGGAGGGGGCGCGGGAGGTTCTGAGTCCGGCGAGGAGTCCGGCACCTCGGAGTCACGAGCTTTATGATGGACAAGGTCAGTGTTCGGCTCTATCGCCGTAGAGGTGGCAGCCCCCGAGGCGATGCCTAGCCATCCGTCCTCGATCTGTGCAGCCGGCTCCGAATTGAAGATCGGAGCGGGTTCGAGTGCGGCCTCTAGGGTATTGTCCGGTTGCAGAGCTAAATCATGCTCGCCGTGACAGTGCGGCACGCTCGGCTGTGGCTCGAATCCATCGAAGATCAAGTCCCCGCGGATGTCCGTCGTGAAGTTTAAACTTTCAAATCTGACCTGACGGTCAGGGGCGTAGCTTTCGATCTGCTCCAGATGGCCAAGTGAATTGGCCCGCAGTGCAAAGCCGCCGAATACGAAGAGCGGTCTGGGGAGGAAGGTCTCACCCTGGACTGCGTCGTTGTTGATGATTGAAAAAGCCATCGATCCTATTGGTGACGACACAGAGGAACTCTCAATGAAAGCACCAATGTCGGTGTCAAAACCGGCGGATCTCGGGTAGGAGGTCCCGAACTATGCGTCTAGGCGGATGGTAATAGGAGACAAGGGACACGATGTTTTACCCAGGTTCGGGCCCTCTTGATGGAGGTAAAACCCTATGTCCTGCTTGATTAATATTGATGATGTGTGTTACAAGAGTGGATCTACCACGAGATCAAGGAGGCTAAACCCTAGAAGCTAGCCTATGGTATGATTGTTGTTCGTCCTATGGACTAAAGCCATCCGGTTTATATAGACACCGGAGAGGGCTAGGGTTACATAGACTCGGTTACAATGGTAGGAAATCTACATATCCGTATCGCCAAGCTTGCCTTCCACACCAAGGAAAGTCCCATCCGGACACGGGACGAAGTCTTCAATCTTGTATCTTCATAGTCTTGGTGTCCGACCGATGATGGTAGTTCGGCTATCCGGACACCCCCTAGTCCGGAACTCCCTCAGGCAATAATAAAGTTATTATTTATTTCCTCATATCATGATAAATGTTTATTATTCATGCTAGAATTGTATTAACCGGAAACACAATACATGTGTGAATACATAGACAAACATAATGTCACTAGTATGCCTCTACTTGACTAGCTCGTTAATCAAAGATGGTTGTGTTTCCTAACCATAGACATGAGTTGTCATTTGATAAACGGGATCATATCATTAGGGGAATGATGTGATTGACTTGACCCATTCTGTTAGCTTAGCACTTGATCGTTTACTATATTGCTATAGCTTTCTTCATGACTTATACATGTTCCTATGACTATGACATTATGCAACTCCCGTTTACTGGAGGAACACTTTGTGTGCTACCAAAAGTCACAACGTAACTGGGTGATTATAAAGGAGCTCTACAGGTGTCTCCGAAGGTACATGTTGAGTTAGCGTATTTCGAGATTA
Organism: Triticum dicoccoides; assembly: GCF_002162155.2. Lineage (NCBI taxonomy): Eukaryota > Viridiplantae > Streptophyta > Magnoliopsida > Poales > Poaceae > Triticum > Triticum dicoccoides. The sequence continues at coordinate 102,904,123 of NC_041387.1, read as the reverse complement.
GGATTTGTCACTCCGATTGTCGGAGAGGTATCTTTGGGCCCTCTCGGTAATGCACATCACTATAAGCATTGCAAGAAATGTAGCTAATGAGTTAGTTATGGGATGATGCATTACGTAACGAGTAAAGAGACTTGCAGATAACGAGATTGAACTAGGTATTGAGATACCGACGATCGAATCTCGGGCAAGTAACATACCGATGACAAAGGGAACAACGTATGTTGTTATGCGGTTTGACCGATAAACATCTTCGTAGAATATGTAGGAGCCAATATGAGCATCCAGGTTCTGCTATTGGTTATGGACCGGAGACGTGTCTCGGTCATGTCTACATAGTTCTCGAACCCGTAGGATCCGCACGCTTAAAGTTAGATGACGGTTACATTATGAGTTTATGTGATTTGATGTACCGAAGATAGTTCGGAATCCTGTATGTGATCACGGACATGACGAGGAGTCTCGGAATGGTCGAGACATGAAGATTGACATATTGGACAACTATATTCTGATACCGAAATGGTTTCGGGGGTTATCAGATATATAACGGAGTACCGGGGGGTTACTGAAACCCCCGGGGGGTTAATGGGCCTCATGGGCCCTAAGTGGAGAAGAGGAGGGGCAGCCAGGGCAGGCCACCCGCCCCCTCCCCCTCTAGTCCGAATAGGAAAGGGAGGGGGGCAGCGCCCCCCCTTTCCTTCCTCTCCTCTCTCCCTTCCTTCCCCTCTCCTACTTGGGCTAGGAAAGGAGGGAGTCCTACTCCCGGTGAGAGTAGGACTCCTCCCTGGCGCGCCTCCTCCTGGCTGGCCGCCCCCTCCCCCTTGATGCTTTATATACGGGGGCAGGGAGCACCTCTAAGACACAACAATTGATCATTGATGTCTTAGCCGTGTGCAGTGCCCCCTGATGACCCGCAAGTATACGGGATAGTTGTAGCCTCTTTCAATAAGTAAGAGTGTCGAACCCAACGAGGAGCTAAAGGTAGAACAAATACTCTCTCAAGTCCTATCAGCCACTGATACGACTCTACGCACGCTTGACGTTCGCTTTACGTAGAACAAGTATGAAACTAGTAGTACTTTGTAGGTGTGATAGGATAGGTTTGCAAGAATATAAAGAATGTGTAAATATAAACTAGGGGCTGTTTAGATAAAGAAGAAACAAAGTAAATATAGCGAGTGTGGAAAAGTGGTGGTAGGAGTTGTGAAATTGTCCCTAAGCAATTGACTACGTTACTAGATCGGTAATCACTATTGCAATTCTATTTGAGGAGAGGCATAAGCTAACATACTTTCTCTACTTGGATCATATGCACTTATGATTGGAACTTTAGCAAGCATCCGCAACTACTAAATATCATTAAGGTAAAACCCAACCATAGCATTAAAGCATCAAGTCCTCTTTATCCCATACGCAACAATCCCCTTACTCGGGTTTGTGTTTCAGTCACTCACGCAACCCACTATAAGCGAATCATAAACATATTGCAAACCCTACAGTGGGAATCCCTCATGCTTGCGCGACACGGAGGGCACAATAGGACAACACCAATAATAGAACATGCAACTCAAACCAATCATAGCAATTCATCAATCATCGGTAGGACAACGAAAATCTACTCAGACATCATAGGATGGCAACACATCATTGGATAATAATATGAAGCATAAAGCACCATGTTCAAGTAGAGGGTACAACGGGTTGCGGGAGAGTGGACCTCTGAATATAGATGGGGGAAGGTGATGGAGATGTTGGTGAAGATGGCGGAGGTGTTGGTGAAGATCGCGGTGATGATGATGGCCCCCGGCAGCGCTCCGGCGCCACCGGAAGCAAGGGGGAGAGGGCCCCCTTTCTTCTTCTTCTTCCTTGACCTCCTCCCTAGATGGGAGAAGGGTTTCCCCTCTGGTCCTTGGCTCCCATGGAGTGGGAGGGGCAAGAGCCCCTCCGAGATTGGATCTATCTCTTTGTTTCTCTCTATTTCTGCCTTCCCTGATTCTGCCGCTTCACCGTTTCTTTTATATCCGAAGATCCGTAACTCCGATTGGGGTGAATCTTTCGCCTAGATTTTTCTCGTAAAATTAGATTTCTTGCGGCAAAAGAAGAGTGTCAACCGCCTTACGGGTGGCCCAAGAGAGTGCCAGGCGCGCCCACGGGGGAGGGCGCGCCCCCCTATCTCCTGGCAACCTCGGACACCGTTTCGCGTTGATTCTTCCTCCGAAAAATCCCAAATATTCCAAAATAATTCTCCGTCCGTTTTTATCCCGTTTGAATTCCGTTTGATATTGGGTTTTGGAAAACATAAAACATGCAACAAACAGGAACTGTCACTGGGCACTAGATCAATATGTTAGTCCCAAAAATAGTATAAAAAGTTGCCAAAATTATATGAAAGTTGAATAATATTGGCATGGAACAATAAAAAATTATAGATATGACGGAGATGTATCAGCATCCCCAAGCTTAATTCCTGCTCGTCCTCGAGTAGGTAAATGAAAAAAAATATTTTTTGATGTGGAATGCTACCTAGCAAAATCTTGATCATATGTCTAATCATGGCATGAATATTGAGACATGAGTGATTCAAAGCAATAGTCTATCATTTGACATAAAAACAATAATACTTCGGGCGTACTAATAAGCAATCATGTCTTTTCAAAACAACAAGGCCAAAGCAAGCTTATCCCTACAAAATCATATAGTTTGGCCATGCTTCATTTTCGTCACACAAAATGCTCCCATTGTGCACAACCCCGATGACAAGCCGAGAAATTGGTTCATACTTTTTAACGCGCTTCAGCTTTTTCAACCCTCACGCAATACATGAGCGCAAGCCATGGATATAGCACTATAGGTGGAATAGAATATGATGGTGGAGGTTTCTATGGAGAAGACAAAAAAGGGAGAAAGTCTCACATCGACGCGGCTAATCAATGGTCTATGGAGATGCCCATCAATTGATGTCAATGCGAGGAGTAGGGATTGCCATGCAACGGATGCACTAAGAGCTATAAGTGTATGAAAGCTCAAACTGAAAACTAAGTGGGTGTGCATCCAACTTGCTTGCTCATGAAGACCTAGGGCATTTGAGGAAGCCCATCATTGGAATATACAAGCCAAGTTCTATAATGAAAAATTCCCACTAGTATATGAAAGTGACAATATAGGAGACTCACTATATGAAGAACATGGTGCTACTTTGAAGCACAAGTCTGGAAAAAGGATAGTAACATTGCCCCTTTTTTCTTTTTTTTTTCTTTTTTTTTCTTTTTGGGTGGGCTTCTTTGGCCCCCTTTTTTATTTAGGCTTCTTTGGCCATTCCTTTTTTTATTTTTTTATTTGTTTTCCTTTTTTTCATGGCGCAATGCTCTATAATGATGATCATCACACTTTTATTTACTTACAACTCAATATTACAACTCGATACTAGAACAAAGATATGACTCTATATGAATGCTTCCGGTGGTGTACCGGGATGTGCAATGATCTAGCATAGCAATGACATCAAAAAATGGACAAGCCATGAAAACATCATGCTAGCTATCTTACGATCATGCAAAGCAAAATGACAATGAATGCTCAAGTCATGTATATGATGACGATGGAAGTTGCATGGCAATATATCTCGGAATGGCTATGGAAATGCCATGATAGGTAGGTATGGTGGCTGTTTTGAGGAAGATATAATGAGGCTTATGTGTGATAGAGTGTATCATATCACGGGGTTTGGATGCACCGGCGAAGTTTGCACCGACTCTCGAGGTGAGAAAGGGCAATGCACGGTACCGAAGAGGCTAGCAATGATGGAAAGGTAAAAGTGCGTATAATCCATGGACTCACATTAGTCATAAAGAACTCATATACTTACTGCAAAAGTTTATTAGCCCTCGAAGCAAAGTACTACTACGCATGCCCCTAGGGGGATAGATTGGTAGGAAAAGACCATCGCTCATCCCCGACCGCCACTCATAAGGAAGACAATCAAAGAAACACCCCATGCTTCAAATTTGTCACACAACGGTTACCATACGTGCATGCTACGGGACTTGCAAACCTCAACACAAGTGCTTCTACAATCCACAACCACCCACTAGCATGACTATAATATCACCATCTCTATATCGCAAAACTATTGCAAGGAATCAAACATATCATATTCAGCAATCTACAAGTTTATGTAGGATTTTATGACTAACCATGTGAATGACCAATTCCTGTCATCTCTCTAAATAGATATAAGTGAAGCAAGAGAGTTTAATTATTTCTACAAAAGATATGCCCACTCTCTAACAAATATAAGTGAAGCAAAAGAGCATTCTACAAATGGCGGTTTTCTATGTGAAGAGAAACAGGCAATCCAAACTTCAAATGATATAAGTGAAGCACATGAAGCATTCTATAAAGCCATACTCAAAAGATTTAAGTGAAGTGCAATGAGCATTCTATAAATCAACCAAGGACTATCTCATACCAGCATGGTGCATAAAAGAAAAATGAAAACTAAATGCAAAAGACGCTCCAAGACTTGCACATATCGCATGAACGAAACGAATACGAAAACATACTAATACTTGTTAAAGAAAGAGGGGATGCCTTCCAGGGCATCCCCAAGCTTAGACGCTTGAGTCTCCTTGAATATTTACTTGGGGTGCCTCGGGCATCCCCAAGCTTGAGCTCTTGCCTCTCTTCCTTTTCCTCATATCAAGACTTCCTCGATTAGACACTTTATCCACACAAAACTTCAACAGAAAACTCGGTAAGATCCGTTAGTATAATAAAGCAAATCACCACTCTAAGTACTGTTGAAAACCAATTCATATTTTGTTTTTGCATTGTGTCTACTTTAATATAGCTTTTCCATGGCTTAATCCACTGATATAAATTGATAGTTTCATCAAAACAAGCAAACTATGCATCAAAAACAGAATCTGTCAAAAACAGAACAGTCTGTAGCAATCTGAACATCCACCATACTTCTGGTACCCCAAAAATTCTACCAAAATTAGGAAAAATAAACAAGTTGTACAGCAAGAGATTGCAAAACGAATCAGAACCGTTTGACGTTCCAGTTAAGAATGTAAAATCGCGCACTATAGTCAAAGTTTCTGTCCTGCACCGTACAAACCAACAAGCATTGTAAACATCCTAAAGGCAAACCTTGGCACATTATTTTTATAATACAATGGAATTATACAAGGGGATAATTATTTTTGATGAAAAATTTCTGTAATAAAGATTCACAAAGTTTCCGTGAGCATGAACAAAGTTCAAGGCTAGCTCCCACTTCAACAATGCTTGTCTTTATCACTTTCACTTTCCTTTTTGAAAAGTTTTGGTTTCCCCTCTTTATTTTTTTTGTTTTTAGACTATATAAAAAGCACTCAACAGGAATAAATGACTCTTTAAAACTTCCAGGTTGTCTCCTTGGCAGCGCTTTCTTTAAAACCATTAAGCTAGGCATATAGTGCTCAAGTAGTGGATCCACCCGGATCCCAAGGTATATCAAATCAAAGTTTAATTAACAATGATTTGTAATTTAGTAGTGAGCACAAGGTAACATATATAATGAAACAACAAAGTCTAACTCTCTTCCTATGCATCGGCATGTCATAAAAGAACAATTCATGCACACCAAGTAAAGGCTAACGCATAGTATAAACAGTTTCTTGCAATTTTATCATATTGGAAATATAGAGAGGTGGAGATATAGTTCCTCTCTCATAATAATTGCAAGTAGGAGCAGCAAGCACATGCATATTATATCTATCAAAATCATCATGTGCAATGGTAAAATGCAACCCATCAACATAATCCTTAATAAGTACAAACTTCTCCGATATAGTGTAGTAGGGAGAATTCAAAAAGATGATAGGACTATCATGCGTCGGTGCAATAGCAACAATTTCATGTTTAACATAAGGAACTATAGCAAGTTCATCTCCATAAGCATAATTCATATTGGCATCTTGGCCACAAGCATAGCAAGCATCATCAAAAAGGGATATTTCAAGAGAATCAACGGGATCATAACAATCATCATAGCAATCATCCTTCGGTAAGCATGAAGGGGAATTAAACAATGTATGAGTTGAAGAGTCACTCTCATTAGAAGGTGGGCACGGGTCGCCCCGGGCATAAAAACCGAAGACCGAAGACCGAACCCGAAAAGACCGAGACCGAACCCGAATAGACCGAATTAGAAAAGACCGAATAAAAACGGTCTGTGCAAATAGAAGACCGAACTAGTTTCGATCTGATCGGTCATGCTTTGTTTAGGACCGAATAGCCCGTATAGACCGATTAATAAAAGCCCATCCTAAGGCCCGTCCGGCCAAGCCCAATGGTCACGCACAAGACCCAACTACAGAGTCTAGTACACGACCTCACATCCCGATTCACAGAAGCCACGGGCAGCCAATCTCTCGTTCTCCCACAGCTAACCCTAGCCGCCGCCTGCTGCTTCCCTCGATGCGCGCCGTGCGCCCCTGAACGAAGACCGGCGCCCGAGTGGCGGCCCTGGCCAGTGAAGAACGGCGCCCCAGCGGTGGCCCTGGCAGGTGAAGACGGGCGCTGCAAGCGGCGGCCCTGACGGTGAAGACTGTCGCCCCGCGCCGCCGCCAACCTCAACCTCCCGTCGGTCGCTCTACCGCCTCGCGGCCGTCCGCTACCGGTGCTCCACCTACCGACGACCAGTTCAACCACTATAGTTCGTCACGACTCACCACTACCCGTCCTCTTCCAGGTCAGTCACATCTGAAGGTGAGCTACCCCATCTATCTGTAAACCTGTGATTCCCACGAAAATAAGCACTGCTACAGAATGTATTTTGTAGGCAATACATGCCCTTGCTTTGTGTCAAATGTTAGCACTTGGGGACAACAAATAGAACATTGTATTTGTGCTTGTTTTGTGTCAAATGTTAGCAGCTTCAATACTTTAGTACTGCATACACAGTAATGTATTTGTGCTTGTTTCCTGAAAATATATATATACATGGTGTATATTTATGTTGTGATTTGATCAAGTCAATGTTGTTTGACAGACCAATGTCCTCTTTTTTAGATGTTTTCTGAACATGATGAGGATCTGAATGAGAATGAAGATGCACTTATGAGTGTAGAGGCAGAGGCAGATGCAGAAGCAGCAGCTGCAGAAGCAGGAGATGAATCTGTTTTGCATAGTATTATTGAAGATGAAGATGCCGAACCAACAGTGGGTTTGCTGCTTGTGTATTCCATGGACTGATGTTGCTTATTATATTCTTTCTTTCTTTGCATTGAAATCTTATTGCTGGACCATGAATCATGAATCTTCTTAATTTGTGTCATATGAATATTGTTACTTGCTCTCAAATGTAAACATGTACTTGTACTTTGTTACTTGATGTTGCATATAAACATGTATTGTTACTTTCTGCTATCAAATATAAACATGTATTGGTACCGGAAGTAACATGAATATGAGTTGTAGCAAATTAATTTGGTCTATTTGGTCGGGACCGAAGACCGGATAGTAAAGACCGAAGACCGAATAGTGAAAAACCGAAAAGACCGAAATTATTTCGGTCTTCAATTCTGGAAGACCAAATTATTGGAAGACCGAAAAGATCAAACCGAACAAACCGAAAAGACCGAACGCCCAGGGCTAGGCACGGGTGATCAATCCGCTCTTCCTCCTTTTGTTCTTCGCTCTCCTCATCATCTTTTTCATCCAATGAGCTCACAGTTTCATCAATTCTTCTTCCATAGCTTCCTGCAAAATATTAGTCTCTTCTTGGACAGCGGAGACTTTCTCAATAAAAACGTTAATATTGTAACTGTATTCATAATTTTCATAGCAATATCTAAGTATAGCAAGATTTTCAGGTCTATAAAATGAATCATCAAAATCATCAAACTCTTTAAACATAGATTCAATCTCATAAGCACCCATAAAAGCAACAAATTCTTCTATTTGTTCCACATCATAGTAATCATATACACCATTAGCATAAGAAGCTAAGGTTTTATTATCATTGAATTGGCATGAATAGGGAAGGTGTGGAGTCTTCATCCTAGAGCAACAAGTATAATCATGTATCAAGCATAGTTGACGAGCATACCAACGTAATATATGAATTTGATCCCATAATAGTTTCCCTTTTTGTGTCAAGCGATAATCCCTAAAGTATTCACGTTGATCCAACGTGTCTCCCATAACATAATTGAATGGGGTTTTCTCAGGATTATCAAAGTAGTACATAATATCTTAAACATAATGAGCATCGAGGGTTTTAGGAGGTTCCCCATCTCCATGAGTAGCAAGTACACCTATTTTTTTGGTATTTCGTGTTCCATATCCATAACTAAAGATAGAGAACAACTAAGAACAGCAAATAAAAATTACTTAGTGATAAAGCAAACAAGCACACACGAGAATATTCACCCCGCGCTATATCTCCCCGGTAACGGCGCCAGAAAAAGGTCTTGATGACCCGCAAGTATACGGGATAGTTGTAGCCTCTTTCGATAAGTAAGAGTGTCGAACCCAATGAGGAGATAAAGGTAGAACAAATACTCTCTCAAGTCCTATCGGCCACTGATACGACTCTACGCACGCTTGACGTTCGCTTTACCTAGAACAAGTATGAAACTAGTAGTACTTTGTAGGTGTGATAGGATAGGTTTGCAAGAATATAAAGAACGCATAAATATAAACTAGGGGCTTTTTAGATAAAGAAGCAATAAAGTAAATATAGCGAGTGTGGAAAAGTGGTGGTAGGAGTTGTGAAATTGTCCCTAAGCAATCGACTACGTTACTAGACCGGTAATCACTATTGCAATTCTATTTGAGGGAGAGGCATAAGCTAACATACTTTCTCTACCTGGATCATATGCACTTATGATTGGAACTCTAGCAAGCATCCACAGCTACTAAAGATCATTAAGGTAAAACCCAACCATAGCATTAAAGCATCAAGTCCTCTTTATCCCATACGAAACAATCCCCTTACTCGGGTTTGTGTTTCGGTCACTCACACAACCCACTATAAGCGAATCATAAACATATTGCAAACCCTACAGAGGGAATCCCTCACACTTGCGCGACACAGAGGGCACAATAGGGCATCACCAATAATAAAACATGCAACTCAAACCAATCATAGCAATTCATCAATCACCGGTAGGACAACGAAAATCTACTCAGACATCATAGGATGGCAACACACCATTGGATAATAATATGAAGCATAAAGCACCATGTTCAAGTAGAGGGTGTGGCGGGATGCGGGAGAGTGGACCGCTGAATATAGATGGGGGAAGGTGATGGAGATGTTGGTGAAGATGGCGGAGGTGTTGGTGAAGATCGCGGTGATGATGATGGCTCCCGGCAGTGCTCCGGCGCCACCGGAAGCAAGGGGGAGAGGGCCCCCCTTCTTCTTCTTCTTCCTTTACCTCCTCCCTAGATGGGAGAAGGGTTTCCCCTCTGGTCCTTGGCTCCCATGGAGTGGGAGGGGCGAGAGCCCCTCCGAGATTGGATCTATCTCTCTGTTTCTCTCTGTTTATGCGTTCCCTGATTCTGCCCCTTCACCATTTCTTTTATATCCTGAGACCCGCAACTCCGATTGGGGTGAATCTTTCGCCCAGATTTTTCTCGTAAAATTAGCTTTCTTGCGGTAAAAGAAGAGCATCAACCGCCTTACGGGTGGACCAGGAGAGTGCCAGGCGTGCCCAAGGGGGGAGGGCGCGCCCCCTATCTCCTGGCCACCTCGGAAACCATTTCGTGTTGATTCTTCCTATGGAAAATCCCAAATCTTCCAAAATAATTCTCCGTCCGTTTTCATCCTGTTTGGATTCCATTTGATATTGGGTTTCTGCGAAACATAAAACATGCAACAAACAGGAACTGGCACTGGGCACTGGATCAATATGTCAATCCCAAAAATAGTATAAAAAGTTGCCAAAAGTATATGAAAGTTGAATAATATTGGCATGGAACAATACAAAATTATATATACGACGGAGACGTATCACCCCCTCCACTATATTCCACCTCGATAATATCGTAGCGGTGGTTAGGTGAAGCCCTGCATCGATAGAACATCATCATCGTCACCACGTCGTTGTGCTGACGGAACTCTCCCTCAAAGCTCGGCTGGATCGGAGTTCGAGGGACGTCATCAAGCTGAACGTGTGCTGAACTCGGAGGTGCCATACGTTTGGTACTTGATTGGTCAGATCGTGAAGATGTACGACTACATCAACTGTGTTGTACTAACGCTTCCGCTTTCGGTCTATGAGGGTACGTGGACAACACTCTCCCCTCTTGTTGCTATGCATCACCATGATCCTGTGTGTGCGTAGGATTTTTTTGAAATTACTACGTTCCCCAACAGTGGTATCAGAGCCTGGTTTTATGCGTAGATGTTATATGCATGAGTAGAACACAAGTGAGTTGTGGGCGATACAAGTCATACTGCTTACCAGCATGTTACACTTTGGTTCGGCGGTATTGTTGGATGAAGCGGCCCGGACCGACATTACGCGTACGCTTACGCGAGATTGGTTCTATCGACGTGCTTTGCACATAGGTGGCTGGCGGGTGTCAGTTTCTCGAACTTTAGTTGAACTGAGTGTGGCTACGCCCGGTCCTTGAGAAGGTTAAAACAACACTAACTTGACAAACTATTGTTGTGGTTTTGATGCGTAGGTAAGAACGGTTCTTGCTCAACCCATAGCAGCCATGTAAAAACTTGCAACAACAAAATAGAAGACGTCTAACTTGTTTTTGCAGGGCATGTTGTGATGTGATATGGTCAAGACGTGATGCTATATTTTATTATATGAGATGATCATGTTTTGTAACCGAGTTATCGACAACTGGCAGGAGCCATATGGTTGTCGCTTTATTGTATGCAATGCAATCACCCTGTAATTGATTTAGTTTATCACTAAGCAGTAGCGATAGTCGTAGAAGCAATAGGTGGCGAAACGACAACGATGCTACGATGGAGATCAAGGTGTAGCGCCGGTGACGATGGTGATCATGACGGTGCCTCGGAGATGGAGATCACAAGCACAAGATGATGATGGCCATATCATATCACTTATATTGATTGCATGTGATGTTTATCCTATATGCACTTATTTTGCTTTGATTGACGGTAGCATTATAAGATGATATCTCACTAAATTTCAAGGTATAAGTGTTCTCCCTGGGTATGCACCGTTGCAAAAGTTCTTCGTGCTGAGACACCACGTGATGATCGGGTGTGATAGGCTCTACGTTCAAATACAACGGGTGCAAAATAGTTGCACACGCGGAATACTCAGGTTAAACTTGACGAGCCTAGCATATACAGATATGGCCTCGGAACACTGAGACAGAAAGGTCGAGCGTGAATCATATAGTAGATATGATCAACATAGTGATGTTCACCATTGAAAACTACTCCATCTCACGTGATGATCGGACATGGTTTAGTTGATTTGGATCACGTGATCGCTTAGATCATTAGACAGATGTCTATCTAAGTGGGAGTTCTTAAGTAATATGATTAATTGAACTTAAATTTATCATGAAATTAGTACCTGATAGTATCTTGCTTGTCTATGTTTGTTGTAGATAGATGGCTCCTGCTGTTGTTCCGTTGAATTTTAATGCGTTCCTTGAGAAAACTAAGTTGAAAGATGATGGTAGAAATTACACGGACTGGGTCCGTAACTTGAGGATTATCCTCATTGCTGCACAGAAGAGTTACGTCCTGGAAGCACCGCTAGGTGTACCACCTGCGCCAGCTACTGCAGACATTGTGAATGCCTGGCAACCGCATGTTGATGACTACTCTATAGTTCAGTGTGCCATGCTTTACGGCTTAGAACCGGGACTTCAACGACGTTTTGAACGTCATGGAGCATATGAGTGTTGGAAATATGCCCTAGAGGCAATAATAAATTGGTTATTATTATTATATTTCCTTGTTCATGATAATCGTTTATTATCCATGCTATAATTGTATTGATAGGAAACTCAGATACATGTGTGGATACATAGACCACACCATGTCCCTAGTAAGCCTCTAGTTGACTAGCTCGTTGATCAATACATGGTCACGGTTTCCTGACCATGGACATTGGATGTCGTTGATAACGGGATCACATCATTAGGAGAATGATGTGATGGACAAGACCCAATCATAAGCCTAGCATAAAGATCGTGTAGTTCGTATGCTAGAGTTTTTCTAATGTCAAGTATCATTTCCTTGGACCAGGAGATTGTGCAACTCCCGGATACCGTAGGAATGCTTTGGGTGTACCAAACGTCACAACGTAACTGCGTGGCTATAAAGGTGCACTACAGGTATCTCCAAAAGTGTCTGTTGGGTTGGCATGAATCGAGACTGGGATTTGTCACTCCGGTTGATGGAGAGGTATCTCTGGGCCCACTCGGTAGGACATCATCATAATGTGCACAATGTGACCAAGGGGTTGATCACGGGATGATGTGTTACGGAACGAGTAAAGAGACTTGCCGGTAACGAGATTGAACAAGGTATCGGCATACCGACGATCGAATCTCGGGAAAGTACAATACCGCTAGACAAAGGGAATTGTATATAGGATCGATTGAGTCCTTGACATCATGGTTCATCCGATGATATCATCGTGGAACATGTCGGAGCCAACATGGGTATCCAGATCCCTCTGTTGCTTATTAACCGGAGAACATCTCTGTCATGTCTGCATGGTTCCCGAACCCGTAGGGTCTACACACTTAAGGTTCGATGATGCTAGGGTTATAGGGAATAGATATACGTGGTTACCGAATGTTGTTCGGAGTCTCAGATGAGATCCCGGACGTCACGAGGAGTTCTGGAATGGTCCGGAGGTAAATATTTATATATGGAAAGTTGTTGTTTGGGTTCCGGGAAAAGTTCGATTTTTTTCTGGTATTGTACCGGGAAGCTTCCATTGTTCCACCATGTCCAATACAGCAGCATGGGGGCACCAGCCCCCCCAAGGCCCATGCGCATGGGAGAGGGGAAACCCTAAGGGGGAGGGCCTCCACTTGACTTGGGAGGCACTCCTCCCCGCCTTGGCCACCGCCCCCAACCCTAGATGGGATCTAGGGGGCCGGCCCCCTTCTCTCCCCAACTATAAATAGTGGAGGGGTGGGAGGGCAGCCGCACCCCAAGTTCTGGCGCAGCCCTCCCCTCTCTCAAGTCCTCCTCCTCTCTCGCGGTGCTTGGCGAAGCCCTGCAGGATTGCCACGCTCCTCCACCACCACCATGCCGTTGTGCTGCTGCTGGACGGAGTCTTCCCCAACCTCTCCCTCTCTCCTTGCTGGATCAAGGCATGGGAGACGTCACCGGGCTGTACGTGTGTTGAACACGGAGGTGTCGTCCGTTCAGCACTAGGATCTCCGGTGATTTGGATCACGGCGAGTACGACTCCTTCAACCCCGTTCTCTTGAACGCTTCCGCTTAGCGATCTACAAGGGTATGTAGATTCACTCTCCTTCTCTCATTGCTAGTCTCTCCTTAGATAGATCTTGGTGACTCGTAGGAAAATTTTGAATTTCTGCTACGTTCCCCAAACAGTGGTATCATAGCTAGGTCTATTGCGTAGATTCTTTGCACGAGTAGAACACAAAGTAGTTGTGGGCGTTGATTTTGTTCAATATGCTTACCGTTACTAGTCCAATCTTGTTTCGACGGTATTGTGGATGAAGCGGCCCGGACCGACCTTACACGTACACTTACGTGAGACAGGTTCCACCGACTGACATGCACTTGTTGCATAAGGTGGCTAGCGGGTGCCAGTCTCTCCCACTTTAGTCGGATCGGATTCGATGAAAAGGGTCCTTATGAAGGGTAAATAGCAATTGACATATCACGTTGTGGTTTTTGCGTAGGTAAGAAATGTTCTTGCTAGAAACCCATAGCAGCCACGTAAAACATGCAAACAACAATTAGAGGACGTCTAACTTGTTTTTGCAGGGTATGCTATGTGATGTGATATGGCCAAAAAGAATGTGATCAATGATATGTGATGTATGAGATTGATCATGTTCTTGTAGTAGAAATCAAGACTTGCATGTCGATGAGTATGACAACCGGCAGGAGCCATAGGAGTTGTCTTAATTTATTGTATGACCTGCGTGTCATTGAACAATGCCATGTAATTACTTTACTTTATTGCTAACCGGTAGCCATAGTAGTAGAAGTAATAGTTGGCGAGACAACTTCATGAAGACACGATGATGGAGATCATGGTGTCATGCCGGTGACGATGATGATCGTGGAGCCCCGAAGATGGAGATCAAAAGGAGCAAAAGGATATTGGCCATATCATGTCACCTTTTGATTGCATGTGATGTTTATGATGTTTATGCATCTTATTTGCTTAGAACGGCGGTAGTAGTTAAGATGATCCCTCATTAAAATTTCAAGAAAGTGTTCCCCCTAACTGTGCACCATTGCGAAAGTTCGTCGTTTCGAAGCACCACGTGATGATCGGGTGTGATAGATTCTAACATTCACATACAACGGGTGTAAGCCAGATTTACACACGCGAAACACTTAGGTTGACTTGATGAGCTTAGCATGTACAGACATGGCCTCGGAACACAAGAGACCGAAAGGTCGAGCATGAGTCATATAGTAGATACGATCAACATGAAGATGTTCACCGATGATGACTAGTCCGTCTCACGTGATGATCGGACACGGCCTAGTTGACTCGGATCATGTAATCAGTTAGATGACTAGAGGGATGTCTATCTGAGTGGGAGTTCATTAGGTGAACTTAATTATCCTGGACATAGTCAAAAGCCCTTTGCAAATTATGTCATAGCTCGTGCTTTAGTTCTATTGTTTTAGATATGTTCCTAGAGAAAATTTAGTTGAAAGTTGATAGTAGCAATTATGCGGACAGGGTCCGTAAGCTGAGGATTGTCCTCGTTGCTTCGTAGAAGGCTTATGTCCTTAATGCACCGCTCGGTGTGCTGAACCTCGAAGGTCGTCTGTGGATGTTGCGAACAATTTGACATACACGTTTTGATAACTACGTGATAGTTCAGTAATGTTAAACGGTTTAGAATTGAGGCACCAAAGACGATTTCGAAACGTCGCGGAACATATGAAATGTTTCGAGGGCTGAAATTGGGATTTCAGGCTCGTGCCCACGTCAAGAGGTATAAGACCTCCGACGATTTTCTTAGCCTGCAAACTAAGGGAGAAAAGCTCAATCGTTGAGCTTGTGCTCAGATTGTCTGAGTGCAACAATCACTTGAATCGAGTGGGAGTTGATCTTCCAGATGAGATAGTGACGTTTCTCCAAAGTCATTGCCACCAAGCTGCTAGAGCTTCATGATGAACTATAACATATCAGGGATAGATATGATGATCCTTGAAATATTCACGATGTTTGACACCGCGAAAGTAGAAGTCAAGTAGGAGCATCAATTGTTGATGGTTAGTAAAACCACTAGTTTCAAGAAGGGCAAGGGCAAGAAGGGATACTTCATGAAACGGCAAAACGGTTGCTGCTCTAGTGAAAACCCAAGGTTGAATCCAAACCCGAGACTAAGTGCTTCTGTGATAAGGGGAACAGCCACTGGAGCAGAATTACCCTAGATACTTGGTAGATGAGAAGGCTCGCAAGGTCGATAAAAGTATATTGGATATATATTATGTTAATGTGTACTTTACTAGTACTCCTAGTAGCACCAGGGTATTAGATACCGGTTCGGTTGCTAAGTGTTAGTAACTCGAAATAAAAGCTACGGAATAAACGGAGACTAGCTGAAGGTGAGCTGACGATATGTGTTGGAAGTGTTTCCAAGGTTGATGTGATCAAGCATGGCACGCTACCTCTACCATCGAGATTGGTGTTAAACCTAAATAATTGTTATTTGGTGTTTCCGTTGAGCATAGACATGATTGGATTATGTCTATCGCAATACGTTTATTCATTTAAGGAGAATAATGGTTACTCTATTTATTTGAATAATACCTTCAATGGTCTTGCACCTAAAGGAATGGTTTATTGAATCTCAATCGTAGTGATACACATTTTCATGCCAAAAGATATAAGATAGTAATGACAGTACCACTTACTTGTGGCACTGCCATGTCAGTCATATTGGTGTAAAACGCATGAAGAAGCTCCATGTTGATGGATCTTTGGACTCACTCGTTTTGAAAAGTTTGAGACATGCGAGCCATGTCTATTGGTGTATACACATGAAGAAACTCCATGCAGATGGATCGTTTGGACTCACTTGATTTTGAATCGCTTGAGAAATGCAAATCATACCACATGGGCAAGATGACTGAAAAGCATAGTTTTCAGTAAAATGGAACAAGATAGCAACTTGTTGGAAGTAACACATTTTGATGTGTGCAGTCCAATGAGTGCTGAGGCATGCAGTGAATATCATTATGTTCTTACTTCACGGATGATTCGAGTAGATGTTGAGTATATTTACTTGATGAAACACAAGTCTGAATTATTGAATGGTTCAAGTAATTTCAGAGTGAAGTTGAAGATCATTGTGACAAGAGGATAAAATGTCTATGATATGATCATAGAGATGAGTATCTGAGTTACGAGCTTTGGCACGCAATTAAGACATTGTGGGAATTGTTTCACAATTAATACCGCCTGGAACACCATAGTGTGATGGTGTGTCCGAACATCATAGTTGCACCCTATTGGATATGGTGCGTACCATGATGTCTCTTATCGAATTACCACTATCGTTCATGGGTTAGGCATTAGAGACAACCGCACTCACTTTAATAGGGCACCACGTAATTCCGTTGAGACGACACCGTTTGAACTATGGTTTGGAGAAACCTAAGTTGTCATTTGTTAAAAGTTTGGGGCTGCGACGCTTATGTGAAAATTTTCAGGTTGATAAGCTCGAACCCAAAGCGGATAAAATGCATCTTCATAGGACACCCAAAACAGTTGGGTATTCCTCCTAATTCAGATCCGAAAGCAATAGGGATTGTTTCTTGAATCGGGTCCTTTCTCGAGGAAAAGTTTCTCTCAAAAGAATTGAGTGGGAGGATGGTGGAGACTTGATGAGGTTGTTGAACCATCACTTCAACTAGTTTGTAGCAGGGCACAGGAAGTTATTCATGTGGCACCTACACCAATTGAAGTAGAAGCTTATGATAGTGATCATGAAACTTCGGATCAAGTCACTACCGAAACTCGTAGGTCGACAAAGATACGTATTACTCCATAGTGGTACGTAATCCTGTCTTGGAGGTCATGTTGCTAGACAACAATGAACCTACGAGCTATGGAGAAGCGAAGGTGGGCCCGGATTCCAATGAATGGCTCGAGGCCATAAAATCCGAGAGAGGATCCATGACTTTGGAAGAAATACTTGATGGTCGTAAGGCCGTTGGGTACAGATGGATTTTAAAAGGAAGACAGACAATGATGGTAAGTATCACCATTAAGAAAGCTCAACTTGTTATTAAAGATTTTTTCCGACAAGTTCAAGGAGTTGACTACAATGGGGCTTTCTCACTCGTAGCGATGCTAAGAGTCTGTTGGAATTGGATTAGCAGTTATTGCATTATTTATGAAATCTTGCATATAGGATGTCAAAAAACATTGTTTCCTTGATAGTTTTCTTGGGGAAAGGTTGTATGTGATACAACCAGAAGGTTTTGACAATCCTGAAAGACGCTAACAAGTATGCAAAGCTCCAGCAGTCCTTCTAAGGACTGGAGTAAGCATCTCGGAGTTGGAATCTACGCTTTGATGAGATGATAAAAGATTTTGGGTTTATACAAAGTTAATGAGAAACTTGTATTTCCAAAGAAGTGAGTGGGAGCACTATAGAATTTCTGATGAGTATATGTTGTTGACATATTGTTGATCAGAAGTGATGTAGAATTTCTGGAAAGCATATAGGGTTATTTGAAAGGTGTTTTTCAATAGAAAACCTAGAATAAGCTGCTTGAACATTGAGCATCAAGATCTATGAGGATAGATCAAAAAACGCTAAATGGTACTTTCAAATGAGCACATACCTTGACATGATCTTGAAGGTGTTCAAGATGGATCAGTCAAAGAAGGAGTTCTTGCCTGAGTTGTAAGGTATGAAGTTAAGAGTTAAAGCTCGACCACGGCAGAAGAGATAGAAAGGACGAAGGTCGTCCCCTATGCTTCAGATGAAGGCTCTATAGTATGCTATGCTGTGTACCGCACCGAAAGTGTGCCTTGCCATGAGTCAGTCAAGGGGTACAAGAATGATCCAGGAACGGATCATTGGACAGCGGTCAAAAATTGTCCTTGGAGTAAATAAGGACATGTTTCTCGATTATGGAGGTGATAAAGAGTTCGGCGTAAAGGGTTACGTCGATGCAAGCTTTAACACCTATCCGAATGACTCTGAGTAGCAAACCGGATACGTATAGTGGAGCGACCATTTGGAATAGCTCCAAGTGCAGCGTGGAAGCAACATTTACAATATGACCTAGAGATTTGCGAAATACATACGGATCTGAATGTTGCAGACCCGTTGACTAAAAACCTCTCTCACAAGCAAAACATGATCAAACCCCAGAACTCATTGAGTCTTAATCACATGGTGATGTGAACTAGTTTAGTGATACTAGTAAACTCTTTGGATGTTGGTCACATGGCGATGTGACCTGTCAGTGTTAATCACATGGCGATGTGAAATAGATTATTGACTCTAGTGCAAGTGGGAGACTATTGGAAATATGCCCTAGAGGCAATAATAAATTGGTTATTATTATTATATTTCCTTGTTCATGATAATCGTTTATTATCCATGCTATAATTGTATTGATAGGAAACTCAGATACATGTGTGGATACATAGGCCACACCATGTCCCTAGTAAGCCTCTAGTCGACTAGCTCGTTGATCAATAGATGGTCACGGTTTCCTGACCATGGACATTGGATGTTGTTGATAATGGGATCACATCATTAGGAGAATGATGTGATGGACAAGACCCAATCATAAGCCTAGCACAAAGATTGTGTAGTTCGTATGCTAGAGTTTTTCTAATGTCAAGTATCATTTCCTTGGACCATGAGATTGTGCAACTCCCGGATACCATAGGAATGCTTTGGGTGTACCAAACGTCACAACGTAACTGGGTGGCTATAAAGGTGCACTACAGGTATCTCCAAAAGTGTCTGTTGGGTTGGCACGAATCGAGACTGGGATTTGTCACTCCGGTTGACGGAGAGGTATCTGTGGGCCCACTCGGCAGGACATCATCATAATGTGCACAATGTGACCAAGGGGTTGATCACGGGATAATGTGTTACGGAACGAGTAAGAGACTTGCCGGTAACGAGATTGAACAAGGTATCGGCATACCGACGATCGAATCTCGGGCAAGTACAATACCGCTAGACAAAGGGAATTGTATACAGGATCGATTGAGTCCTTGACATCATGGTTCATCCAATGAGATCATCATGGAACATGTGGGAGCCAACATGGGTATCCTGATCCCGCTGTTGGTTATTGACTAGAGAACGTCTCGGTCATGTCTGCATGGTTCCCGAACCCGTAGGGTCTACACACTTAAGGTTCGATGACGCTAGGGTTATAGGGAATAGATATACGTGGTTACCGAATGTTGTTCGGAGTCCCGGATGAGATCCCGGACGTCACGGGGAGTTCCGGAATGGTCCGGAGGTAAAGATTTATATATGGAAAGTTGTTGTTCGGGTTCCGGGAAAAGTTCGGTTTTTTTTGGTATTGTACCGGGAAGCTTCCAGAAGGTTTCGGAGGATTCCGGAGGGGTACGGAGGTCTGGAAATTGTTCCACCACGTCCAATACAGTAGCATGGGCTGTAAGGGGGCGCCCTAGCCTTAATGGGCCAGGGGCACCAGCCCCCCCAAGGCCCATGCATGGGAGAGGGGAAACCCTAAGGGGGAGGGCCTCCACTTGACTTGGGAGGCACTCCTCCCCCCTTGGCCGCCGCCCCCAACCCTAGATGGGATCTAGGGGGGCCGGCCCCCTTCTCTCCCCACCTATAAATAGTGGAGGGGTGGGAGGGCAGCCGCACCCCAAGTTCTGGCGCAGCCCTCCCCCTCTCTCAAGTCCTCCTCCTCTCCCGCGGTGCTTGGCAAAGCCCTGCAGGATTGCCACGCTCCTCCACCACCACCACGCTGTTGTGCTGCTGCTGGATAGAGTTTTCCCCAACCTCTCCCTCTCTCCTTGTTGGATCAAGGCATGGAAGACGTCACCGGGCTGTACATGTGTTCAACGCGGAGGTGTCGTCCGTTCGGCACTAGGATCTCTGGTGATTTGGATCACGATGAGTACGACTCCTTCAACCCCGTTCTCTTGAACGCTTCCGCTTAGCGATCTACAAGGGTATGTAGATGCACTCTCCTTCTCTCGTTGCTAGTCTCTCCTTAGATAGATCTTGGTGACTCGTAGGAAAATTTTGAATTTCTGCTACGTTCCCCAACAATGAGATGTTCCAGGAGTTGAAGTTAATATTTCAAGCAAATGCCCGGATTGAGAGATATGAAGTCTCCAACAAGTTCTACAACTGCAAGATGGAGGAGAATAATTCTGTCAGTGAACATATACTCAAAATGTCTGGTTATTGCAATCATTAGTTTCAACTGGGAGTTAATCTTCCTGATGATAGTGGCATTGACAGAATTCTTCAATCACTGCCATCAAGCTACAAGAGCTTTGTGATGAACTATAATATGCAAGGGATGAACAAGACTATTCCCAAGCTCTTCGCAATGCTAAAAGCTGCGGAGGTAGAAATCAAAAAGGAGCATCAAGTGTTGATGGTCAACAAGACCACCAGTTTCAAGAAAAAGGGTAAAGGGAATAAGAAGGGGAACTTCAAGAAGAACAGCAAACAAGTTGCTGCTCAAGACAAGAAACCCAAGTCTGGACCTAAGCCTGAGACCGAGTGCTTCTACTACAAGCAGGCTGGTCACTGGAAGCGGAATTGCCCCAAGTATTTGGCGGATAAGAAGGATGGCAAGGTGAACAAAGGTATATGTGATATACATGTTATTGATGTGTACCTTACTAATGCTCGCAGTAGCACCTGGGTATTTGATACTGGTTCTGTTGCTAATATTTGCAACTCGAAACAGGGACTACGGATTAAGCGAAGATTGGCTAAGGACGAGGTGACGATGCGTGTGGGAAATGGTTCCAAAGTCGATGTGATCGCAGTCGGCACGCTACCTCTACATCTACTTTCTGGATTAGTTTTAGACCTGAATAATTGTTATTTGGTGCCAGCGTTAAGCATGAACATTATATCTAGATCTTGTTTGATGCGAGATGGTTATTCATTTAAATCAAGGAATAATGGTTGTTCTATTTATATGAGTAATATCTTTTATGGTCATGCACCCTTGAAGCGTGGTCTATTTTTATTGAATCTCGATAGTAGTGATACACATATTCATAATGTTGAAGCCAAAAGATGCAGAGTTGATAATGATAGTGCAACTTATTTATGGCACTGCCATTTGGGTCATATTGGTGTAAAGCGCATGAAGAAACTCCATACTGATGGATTTCTGGAATCACTTGGTACTTGCGAACCATGCCTCATGGGCAAGATGACTAAAACGTCGTTCTCTGGAACTATGGAGCGAGCAACAGATTCGTTGGAAATCATACATACTGATGTATGTGGTCCAATGAACATTGAGGCTCGCGGCGGGTATAGTTATTTTCTCACCTTCACAGATGATTTGAGCAGATATGGGTATATCTATTTAATGAAACATAAGTCTGAAACATTTGAAAAGTTCAAAGAATTTCAGAGTGAAGTGGAAAATCATTGTAACAAGAAAATAAAATTTCTATGATCTAATCGTGGAGGAGAATATTTGAGTTACGAGTTTGGTTTACATTTGAAACAATGCGGAATAGTTTCGCAACTCACGCCACCCGGAACACCACAACGTAATGGTGTGTCCAAACATCGTAATCGTACCTTACTAGATATGGTGCGATCTATGATGTCTCTTACTGATTTACCACTATCGTTTTGGGGTTATGCTTTAGAGACGGCCGCATTCACGTTAAATAGGGCACCAACAAAATCCGTTGAGACGACGCCTTATGAACTATGGTTTGGCAAGAAACCAAAGTTGTCATTTCTTAAAGTTTGGGGTTGCGGTGCTTATGTGAAAAACCTTCAACCTGATAAGCTCGAAACGAAATCGGAGAAATGTGTCTTCATAGGATACCCAAAGGAGACTATTGGGTAC
This sequence comes from Triticum dicoccoides, assembly GCF_002162155.2. Classification (NCBI taxonomy): domain Eukaryota; kingdom Viridiplantae; phylum Streptophyta; class Magnoliopsida; order Poales; family Poaceae; genus Triticum; species Triticum dicoccoides. The sequence continues at coordinate 102,881,871 of NC_041387.1, read as the reverse complement.
ACCTTCTATCACAGATCTGAAGGCAAGACTTTTGTTGCTAAATTCGGATCCTTTCTAGAGAAGGAGTTTCTCTCGAAAGAAGTAAGTGGGAGGAAAGTAGAACTTGATGAGGTAACTATATGTGCTCCCTTATTGGAAAATAGTTCATCACAGAAACCGGTTCCTGTGACAACTACACCAATTAGTGAGGAAGCTAATGATATTGATCATGAAACTTCAGATCAAGTTACTACTGAACCTCATAGGTCAACCAGGGTAAGATCCGCACCAGAGTGGTACGGTAGTCCTATTCTGGAGGTCATGTTACTTGACCATGGCAAACCTACGAACTATGAGGAAGCGATGATAAGCCCAGATTCCGCAAAATGGCTTGAGGTCATGAAATCCGAGATAGGATCCATGTATGAGAACAAAGTAAGGACTTTGGTTGACTTGCCCGATGATCGGCAAGCCATCGAGAATAAATGGATCATCAAGAAGAAGACTGACGTTGATGGTAATGTTACTGTCTACAAAGCTCGACTTGTAGCGAAAGGTTTTTGACAAGTTCAAGGTATTGACTACGATGAGACTTTCTCACCCGTAGCGATGCTTAAGTCTGTCCGAATCATGTTAGCGATTGCCGCATTTTATGATTATGAAATATGGCAAATGGATGTCAAAACTGTATTCTTGAATGGATTTCTAGAAGAAGAGTTGTATATGATGCAACCAGAAGGTTTTGTCGATCCAAAAAGTGCTAACAAAGTGTGCAAGCTCCAGCGATCCATTTATGGACTGGTGCAAGCCTCTCGGAGTTGGAATAAACGCTTTGATAGTGTGATCAAAGCATATGGTTTTATACAGACTTTTGGAGAAGCCTGTATTTATAAGAAAGTGAGTGGGAGCTCTGTAGCATTTCTGATATTATATGTAGACGACATATTGTTGATTGGAAATGATATAGATTTTCTGGACAACATAAAAGGATACTTGAATAAAGTTTTTCAATGAAAGACCTCGGTGAAACTGCTTACATATTAGGCATCAAGATCTATAGAGATAGATCAAGATGGATCAAGGTTTCACAAAGCACATACCTTGATAAATGTTTTGAAAAGGTTCAAAATGGATCAAGCAAAGAAAGGGTTCTTGCATGTATTACAAGGTGTGAAGTTGAGTCAGACTCAATGCCCGACCACAGCAGAAGATAGAGAGAAAATGAAAGATGTTCCCTATGCTTCAGCCATAGGCTCTATCATGTATGCAATGCTATGTACCAGACCTGATGTATGCTTAGCAATAAGTTTAGCAGGGAGGTACCAAAGTAATCCAGGAGTGGATCACTGGACAACGGTCAAGAATATCCTGAAATACCTAAAAAGGACTAAGGATATGTTTCTCGTTTATGGAGGTGACAAAGAGCTAGTCGTAAATGGTTACGTCGATGCAAGCTTTGACACTAATCCGGATGATTCTAAATCACAAACCGGAAACATGTTTATATTGAACGGTGGGGCTGTCAGTTGGTGCAGTTCTAAACAAAGCATCATGGCAGGATCTACATGTGAAGCAGAGTACATAGCTGCTTCGGAAGCAGCAAATGAAGGAGTCTGGATGAAGGAGTTCATATCCGATCTAGGTGTCATACCTAGTGCATCGGGTCCAATGAAAATCTTTTGTGACAATACTGGTGCAATTGCCTTGGCAAAGGAATCCAGATTTCACAAGAGAACCACGCACATCAAGAGACGCTTCAATTTCATCCGGGACCAAGTTTAGGTGGGATACATAGAGATTTTCAAGATACATACGGATCTGAATGTTGCAGACCCATTGACTAAGCCTCTTCCACGAGCAAAACATGATCAGCACCAAGGCTCCATGGGTGTTAGAATCATTACTGTGTAATCTAGATTATTTACTCTAGTGCAAGTGGGAGACCGAAGGAAATATGCCCTAGAGGCAATAATAAAGTTATTATTTATTTCCTCATATCATGATAAATGTTTATTATTCATGCTAGAATTGTATTAACCGAAAACATAATACATGTGTGAATACATAGACAAACATAATGTCACTAGTATGCATCTACTTGACTAGCTCGTTAATCAAAGATGGTTGTGTTTCCTAACCATAGACATGAGTTGTCATTTGATAAACGGGATCACATCATTAGGAGAATGATGTGAATGACTTGACCCATTCCGTTAGCTTAGCACTTAATCGTTTAGTATATTGCTATAGCTTTCTTCATGACTTATACATGTTCCTATGACTATGAGATTATGCAACTCCCGTTTACCGGAGGAACACTTTGTGTGCTACCAAACGTCACAATGTAACTGGGTGATTATAAAGGATCTCTACAGGTGTCTCCGAAGGTACATATTGAGTTAGCGTATTTCGAGATTAGGATTTGTCACTCCGATTGTCGGAGAGGTATCTTTGGGCCCTCTCGGTAATGCACATCACTATAAGCCTTGCAAGCAATGTATCTAATGAGTTAGTTACGGGATGATGCATTACGTAACGAGTAAAGAGACTTGCCGGTAACGAGATTGAACTAGGTATTGAGATATCGATGATCGAATCTCGGGCAAGTAACATACCGATGACAAAGGGAACACCGTATGTTGTTATGCAGTTTGACCGATAAAGACCTTCGTAGAATATGTAGGATCCAATATGAGCATCCATGTTCTGCTATTGGTTATTGATCGGAGACATGTCTCGGTCATGTCTACATAGTTCTCGAACCCGTAGGGTCCGCACGCTTAAAGTTAGATGACAGTTACATTATGAGTTTATGTGATTTGATGTACCTAAGATAGTTCGGAGCCTCGGATGTGATCACGGACATAACAAGGAGTCTCGAAATGGTCAAGACATGAAGATTGACATATTGGATGACTATAATCGGACACCGGAATGGTTTCGTGGGTTATCGGATATATACCGGAGTACCGGGGGATTACCGAAACCCCCGGGGGGTTAATGGGTCTCATGGGCCCTAAGTGGAGAAGAGGAGGGGTGGCCAGGGCAGGCCGCGCGCTGCCTCCCCCTCTAGTACGAATAGGACAAGGAGGGGGGGCGGCGCCCCCCTTTCCTTCCTTTCCTCTCTCCTTTCCTTCCCCTCTCCTACTTGGGCTAGGAAAGGAGGGAGTCCTACTGCCGGTGGGAGTAGGACTCCTCCCTGGTGCGCCTCCTCCTAGCCGGCTGCCCCCTCCCCCTTGATCCTTAATATACGGGGGCATGGGGGCACCTCTAAGACACAACAATTGATCATTGATCTCTTAGCCGTGTGCGGTGCCCCCCTCCACCATATTCCACCTCGATAATATCGTAGCGGTGCTTAGGCGAAGCCCTGCGTCGGTAGAACATCATCATCGACACCACGTCGTCGTGCTGACGGAACTCTCCCTCAAAGCTCACCTGGATCGGAGTTCGAGGGACGTCATCGAGCTGAACGTGTGCTGAACTCGGAGGTGTCGTATGTTTGGTACTTGATCGGTCGGATCGTGAAGACGTACGACTACATCAACGGTGTTGTACTAACGCTTCCGCTTTCGGTCTACGAGGGTGCGTGGACAACACTCTCCCCTCTCGTTGCTATGCATCACCATGATCCTGTGTGTGCGTAGGAATTTTTTTTTTGAAATTATGACGTTCCCCAACATTTGTGTGCTACCAAACGTCACAACGTAAAAGGGCTATTATAAAGGTGCTCTACAGGTGTCTCCGAAGGTGTTTGTTGGGTTGGCATAGATCGAGATTAGGATTTGTCACTCTGTGTTTCGGAGAGGTATCTCTGGGCCCTTTTGGTAATACAAATCACTATAAGCCTTGCAAGCATTGTGACTAAAGAGTTTGTTGTGGGATGAAGTATTACGGAACGAGTAAAGTGACCTTCCGGTAATGAGATTGAACTAGGTATGATGATAGCAACGATCGAATCTCGGGCAAGTAACATACTGATGACAAAGGGAACAACGTATGTTGTTATGCGGTTTGACCGATAAAGATCTTCGTAGAATATGTAGAAACCAATATGAGCATCCAGGTTCCGCTATTAGTTATTAACCGGAGGTGTGTCTCGGTCATGTCTATATAGTTCTCGAACCCGTAGGGTCCGCACGCTTAACGTTTGATGACGATCGATATTATGAGTTTATGTGTTTTGATGTACTTAAGGTTGTTCGGAGTCTCGGATGAGATCACGGACATGACTAGGAGTCTCGAAATGGTCGAGACATAAAGATTAATATATTGTAAGGTCATATTCGGACACCGGAAAGGTTCCAAGGGTCACCAGATAAATACCGGAGTACCGGGGAGTTACCGGAACCCCCCCCCCCGGGGGGGGGTCAATGGGCCTTCATGGGCCTTAGTGTAAATAGAGGGCAGCAAGGGAGCTGTGCGGCGCGCCCCCCTTAGGCCCAAACCGAATTGGTTTAGGGCTTGGGGGGCCGACCCCCTCTTTCCTTCTCCCTCCTCCTCTTTCCTTCCCCTCCTAGTTGGACTAGGAAAGGGGGGACCTACTCCTAGTAGGAGTAGGATTCCCCCCTTGGGGCGCACCCTATGAGGCTGCTGGCCCCCTCCCCTTGCTCCTTTATATATGGGGGAGGGGGCACCCCTATGACACACAAGTTGATTGTTTAGCCGTGTGCGGTGCCCCCCTCCACAGATTTCCACCTCGGTCATATCGTCGTAGTGCTTAGGCGAAGCCCTGCGCCGGTAACTCCATCATCACCATCACCACGCCGTCGTGCTGACGAAACTCTCCCTCGACCTCAGCTGGATCTAGAGTTCATGGGACGTCACCGAGCTGAACGTGTGCAGACCGCGGAGGTGCCGTACCTTCGGTACTAGGATCCGTTGAATTGTGAAGACGTATGACTGCATCAACCACGTTGTCATAACGCTTCAGCTTTCGGTCTATCAGGGTACGTGGACACACTCTCCCCTCTCGTTACTATGCATCTCCTAGATAGATCTTGCGTGATCATAGAAATTGTTTGAAATTACCTCGTTCCCCAACACCTGGCGCTCCTAGGTGGGTTGTGCCCACCTGGTTCACCCCCCTATGGTATTATTTGCACCAAAAATTCTTAAATATTCAGAAAAAATCATATTAAATTTTCAGAGCATTCTGAGAACTTTTATTTTTGGGTCATTTTTTATTGCACGGAAAATTCAGAAAACAGATAAAACATGGCATTTTATCTTATTTAACTAATAAAAAATAGAAAACAAAAGGTAGGGACAGAAGGTAGTGCTCACTGAATTCATCAACTTCATACCTCATAAAAATGATCCATTAATAAGGTTGATCAAGTCTTATTAACAACCACTTCCGATTAGCATGAAACCGAAGAACTTTCATGAATCACAAAGTTACCTCAACGGGGATATGAATGCCCCCAACAATAAGCATTTCATATTTATTTTTAACAGTAGGTAGAGGTAGTTGAAAACTTCTAATAGTGATTGTCGGAGATTTTTCAATAACATTAATACCATTCACTTGGAATTGTTTCTTCGGAAAGTGCACAATATGTTCATTACTATTGATAAGAAAAGTGACCTTGATTTTATTGCAATCAATAACAGCCCCTACAGTATTCAAGAAGGGTCTATCAAGGATAATCGACATGTTGTCGTCCTCGGGCATCTCAAGTATAACAAAGTCAGTTAAGATAGTAACATTACCAACAACAGCGGGCACATCCTCATAAATACCGATAGGTATGGCAGTTGATTTGTCAGCCATTTGTAAAAATATTTCAGTAGGTGTGAGTTTATTCAAATCAAGTCTTTCATATAAAGAGAAAGGCATAACACTGACACCAGCTCCCAAATCACATAAAGCAGTTTTCACATAGTTTCTTTTGATGGAGCAAGGTATAGTTGGTATTCCTGGATCTCCTAGTTTTTTAGGTACTCCACCTTTAAAAGTATAATTAGCAAGCATGGTGGAGATTCCAGCTTCCGGTATTTTTTTTCTTATTGATGATGGTGTCTTTCATGTACTTTGCATCGGGAGGCATTTTTAAGATATCAGTCAAGCCAGTACGCAAAAAGACTGGCCTCAGCATTTCAGCAAAGCGTTCAAATTCTTCATCATCTTTCTTTTTAGTCTCTTTTATCATATTTTTTATTCTTGGGTTGTGGGTTATCAAGATCAACAGCTGGTTCTATCTCAACATCATTGTTTGGTTCTTTACCATTAGTTTGAGTGTCTTCATGAACCTCATCATTATCTTTTTCATTATCAGAAGGTGAGTGTTCACTACCAGATTGAGTTTCAGAATCAGAGATAGAAATTTCATTATCATTATCAGGAGGTTTTTCTACTTCAGGTTCACTAGAGGCATGCAAAGTCCTATTATTTTTCTTCTTCTTTTTCTTTTTAGAAGGACTAAGTGCATCAGTGTTAATTCTTTGAGAGTCTTGTTCAATTCTCTTTGGGTGTCCCTCGGGGTAAAGTGGTTCCTAAGTCATTTTCCCTCCTCTAGTTGCTACCCTAGCAGCAAAGTCATTTATATTATTGTTCATTTCATCAAGCAACTCTCTTTGAGATTTAGTAACTTGTTATAATTGAGTTTCAATCATAGAGGCATGCTTTCCTACACCTCTAACGTCATTTGAGATTCTAAATAACAAGTCACTTAAGCGAGCAATCATATCAGAGTTGTATTTTAGTTGTTTCATAACATTTGCATTGAAGTGATCTTGCTTTCTAATGTAATTATCAAACTCATAAAGGCATTGACTAGGATGTTTATTATGAGGATTATCACTATCATTGAATTTCATTAAAGAATTACCTCTACCACCTTAGGTGGTGGTGGTGGTGTATCAAGCCCATGTATTTCTTCAATAGGAGGTAAATTTTTTGACATCCTTGGCTTCAATACCATTTTCCTTCATAGATTTATTTTGCCTCTTGCATATCTTCAGGACTGAGATATAAAATATCCCTCTGCTTCGGAGTGGATTTAGGCGGTGTTTCAGGAGGAGTCCAATATCATAATTTTTCAATATGCTATTCAATAATTCTTCAGCTTGCTCAATAGTTCGCTCCCTGAAAATACAACCAGCACAACTATCTAGAAAATCCCTATAAGCATCGGTTAGTCCATTATAGAAGATATCAAGTACTCCCTTTGTCCCAAAATAAGTGTCTCAACTTTGTACTAGCTTAGTGTAAAGTTGTACTAAAGTGAAGACACTTATTTTGGGACGGAGGGAGTATTTCATTTTTCTTAAGAGGATGATCATGCAAAGCATTAAGCAATTGGAGAAGCCTCCCCCAAGCTTGTGGGAGACTCTCTTCTTCAATTTGCACAAAATTAAATATTTCCTGCAAGGTAGCTTGTTTCTTATGAGCAGGGAAATATTTTACAGAGAAATAATAAATCATATCCTGGGGACTACGCACACAACCAGGAGCAAGAGTATTGTACCAAGCTTTAGCATCACCCTTTAATGAAAACAAAAATAATTTGAGGATATAATAATAGCGAATCTTCTCATCATGAGCGAAAAGGGTGGCTATGTCATTCAACATAGTAAGATGTGCCACAACAGTTTCATTTTCATAACCATGGAATGGATCAGATTCAACCAAAGTAATTAACTCTAGGTCGACAGAGAATTCATAATCCTTATCATCAGTAAAGATAGGTGAAGTAGCAAACTTAGGATCACATTTCATTCTAGCATTCAAATATCTTTCTTTATACTTGCATAATATTTTTCTAGATCATCTCTATCCTTATAAGCAAGAATATCTCTAGTTGCCTCATCACCCACAACATAACCTTTCGGTACATTTGGCAACTCATATCTAGGAGGGCTAGTTCTAATAGGTGTTTTAAGATTTCCAGTTTCAAGCTCATCATCAGTTTCAACAATATCATGTTGTCTTACTCTAGCAATTTGTTCATCAAGAAATTCACCTAGTGTCACATTATCATCAAGCAAGGTACAAGTAGCATTCATAGCAGAAGTAGCATCATCAATAACTTGCGACATATCAGAATTAATAGCATGTGGTGGTGTTGCAAGTCTATTTATAACAGAGGGCGAATCAAGTGCGGAGCTAGATGGCAGTTCCTTACCTCTCCTTGTCTTAGAGAGAAAAATCTTAGTCTTAGCATCCTTCAGATTCTTCATAGTGACAATTTGATAATAATCCCAAGTGACTCAACAAATATAGCTATGCTCCCCGGCAATGGTGCCAGAAAAAGGTCTTGATAACCCACAAGTATAGGGGATCGCAATAGTTTTCGAGGGTAGAGTATTCAACCCAAATTTATAGATTCAACACAAGGGGAGCCAAAGAATATTTGCAAGTATTAGTAGCTGAGTTGTCAATTCAACCACACCTGGAGATTAATTATCTACAGCAAAGTGATCAGTAGCAAAGTAGTATGATAGTTTTTATAGTAGTAGCAACAGAAATAGTTACAATAACAGTGACAACAGTAGTTTAGTAGCAAGTGCAATAGTAACAATAGCAGTAGTAACTTAGCAAGATCAATATGTAGGAAAATCATAGGCATTGGATCAGTGATTCATTGGATGATATTCATCATGAGACATTCATAACTTAGGGTGATATGACACTTGCACCAGTTCATAAATATAATGTAGGCATGTATTTCGTAAATAGTCATACGTGCTTATGGAAAGAACTTGCATGACATCTTTTATCATACCCTCCCGTGGCAGCGGGGTCCTACTGGAAACTAAGGGATATTAAGGCCTCCTTTTAATAGAGATCCGGAACAAAGCATTAGCACTCAGTGAATACATGAACTCCTCAAACTACGGTCATCACCGGGAGTGGTCCCGACTATTGTCACTCTAGGGTTCCCGGATCATAACACATAGTAGGTGACTATAACTTGCAATATCGGATCTAGAACATAGATATAATTGTGATAACATAAACGGTTCAGATCTGAAATCATGGCACCCGGGCCCAAAGTGACAAGCATTAAGCATGGCAAAGTCATAGCAACATCAATCTCAGAACATAATCCATACTACTACCTCCGTCTGGGTTTATAGGGCCCTTTAGCCACAATGCAGTGTCCGTTCTTATAAGGCCTGCCGGTCCGCAGTAGTTGCATGCATGATGTATTACTATTAATTCATTGGCTGCATGTAGCCAGGGGAGAGAGCACACTGGGAATGGACTGCATGCATACTCGAGTGCCTCAATTCTATTGGCTGCATGTAGGAGAGAGAATAATTACTGGACAGCTTGCAGTCAATTCAGTCACAAGTCCCATTGTACCTTGGTCCTAGCACTACAAAAAAAGACACATCCGTGACATTTTGGGCCGAACAAATTTTTTTTCTGTCATACATATGACACTTCTGTGATGATAATTGTGACAAAACCCGGTATCATCATAGATGTGGTGGGATCCTACTTCTATGACAAAAAATCATGACAGAAAATGGGCTTTTCGTCCTGGGCGGGCCGGAGACGCAGTTGCATGACATTCTTTGGGCCGTCCATGACGGAAAAAACCATGGTAGAAGCGAGGGGGAGGAAAATTTCGGGAAATTGCCGGTTACGGTGGGAGGTCGGGGGCGGAGCGATGCGCGTTTCTCTCGTACGTACGCGTGTGTGTGCGAGGCGTTGGCTCTAACTGAAGCCGAGCGAGGCATTGGGCTCTAACTGAACCCGAGCGATTGCACTGCAGGCTACGCGTTACTGAACCCGAGCGATCGATCGATGGCTGTTAACTGAACCCGATGGAGCGATTCCTTCGCTACTGCTGCTAACTGAAGCCGATCGATGCTGCCTCTGGGATGAACAGTGAGCGTTGGGGGGGGGCTTGGATGAACAGTGAGCGGTCGCTCTGCCTCTGGATGAACAGGAACCCGTGGTGTGGAGGGCTGGATGAACAGTAGACGGTGGAGGGGTGGCCATGGAGGGGTGGTTGAACAGGACCCCGTGGTGTGGAGGGCTAGATGAACAGTAGACGGTGGAGGGGTGCCCGTGGAGGGGTGGTTGAACAGTAGCCGGTGGAGTAGTGTGTGGC